>NW_009223812.1:8422-101144 GCF_000690835.1 Fulmarus glacialis | reverse complement strand
CTTTTTTTTTTTTTCTTTTCCCTAACACCACTCCCCTCCCCGCCGCCGCCCCTCCAAAATGGGCTGTAATTTGATTGCATTATTCCTGGTATTGCTTCATCTATGCAACTTTCATTGCTGAAGCAAATGGGACTGGAGCTTGAGCAATGTAAGTTAAGAGCAACAAATGAGATAACTGAGGCAGGAATGAGACAATATGATGCCTTGCTCTTGCGAAAGAGAAATATAAATTGCTGAGGTTGTAAACAAGTGCTTCCTGGTAGATCAAAAACACAACATTACAGGCAGCAGCAAAGGATGGTTTCAACATTTTCAGGGCTGTGGTGTTTAGGATTAGTTTAGCATATTTCACTTTTGCCATGATTTTAAATCTTTCATATCGCCACAAGGCCATGAGCAACAAGCACTGTGTATTTTAATCTTTGCGGTTCCTCAAAGATACTGAAATGTTTGAAACTTGTTGCACTCCATGGGATGCTTGAAAATATTCCTTCAAAAGGAAATCATAGTTGAGATATCATTTTTGTAAGTTCTACTAGCTACAAAGAAAATGTTTCACGTTTCCTTCCATGATTCCTTGAATGTACTGAGCACTAGAAACGTTTCTAGCAAAAATTACTGTTTATTTGCAAGTTTTATTAGCACTGTGCCAGATGACTAGACAATAATGAGTAAAGGTTGGTGCAAGTATTATTCAGTATGACAATATCACGTTTACATCCAAAGGGAAAAAACATCCTGCCTAGGGGATGCCTCTCCCTATTTAGGAGAATAAAATATAAATGGACAAATCAGGAAAACTCTAACTTGGATGATGAGCTGAGGCACAAAGAAATGAAGGGACCTGCCCAAGGTCACCTAAGAAAGTCACACAGACCCAGATGATCCTACATTTCCTCATTCTTGACTTATGTCCAGGGTGAGAACTGTAGATATCTCACAGAGAAAACTTTGGCCCCTATTAGCTACTTCTACTATTAGCTATCACTGTTCATGTCCTTTTTTTTTTTGCTGGGATTAATTTAGGACACGGTACAGCTGGACACTAAAGTACAATGCATACAGTGAGCTGACAACAATTAAATCCCTAAATTTGACTCACTTAAAGTCAGCAAAATACATTCTCAGGTGTCAGACCCATCTGCACTGATTTTATTCAGCAATGCTTCAGGCTTCCTCCTGTATTCGTCTATTCCCAGTTTGTATTCAGGGAGATCTGGCTTGCAACTGAGGCAGAGGAATTAGCTTGATCCTACGTAGTAGGAAGAGGTATAAAATAAATAGCTTCCTGAGGCAATGTCAGCAGAAGACTGACAGAGCTTAATATCAGAGCATTTAGAAAATCTCAGGCTATACTAATTAATTAATTGCTTCTGTGGTAATACACCTAATACAGGACATGCTGATAGGCTGTTCTTTTCCGACGAAAAGCCATTAAAATGAGCAGAGTCTGCATTTCTGTTCTTTGGTTATATGTTTGCAGTGCCCGTCAGAAACACTACGGAAGAGGAGTACCTTCCGATTTCTAGTTTTGTGCTTGGCTGCATCTGTCTCTGCTCCAAGATGTAACAAGAGAATGAAATCTATGCTGGCACTGCATTTGTTCAACATTGCTTTTCCTTGTGAGCACGATGCAAGAATTAATATACGACTATGAACTTTCCAAATTCACTTACAATCTGGATCTCTGCTAAGCAGATCCCTACAGATAACTGTTTCTTCTGAAAAACTAAGTTCCAAGTTTCCTAACAAAAAAAGTACCAAGGAAATCCACAACCAAAATCATAAAAATTTTTTTCTAACTTCTATCCAGTTTTATTTTGAATTTATAGATTGAGTTTTAGACATCAGTAAATATCATCAATAGATGACATCTATCAGTACCATCATCAGTACGATTCATCTATCAGTACGATTTGCCATTTGATTTGAACTTTGACTAAAAAGTCTTTCTGTCCTACACCCTGTATCCTTGCATTTTGATTTTCTTCACTGCAAAGGAAAATAAAAATAAATGTAAATATTTCTACCCCTTTTGCACTGGTATAGGTGAATGTCCAAATGTGTAACGCAGCTATGGAGAACGTGTTTGTCCTGTAAGGAGCAGCTGGGGAAGGAAATGGAGAACAACCAACACTTGTGAGTGGGTGATTTGAACTCAAGTGAAATACAACATCCTTTTCTTATCTATACCCCCTGCTGAGTTCATTTTGACTTAAACCACCCCCACGGAGGCTTCTCTGTGTGGAGAGGCTGAAGTCAGGGTTCAAACTCAGGCTAAAAGTGCTGTGGAAACTCACCCTGTGTCATAGAACAGTTCGAAAACTTTATATTTTTGGTGTCCACATTTCTAAGATGCCATAAGCTACCCCAGTCTTGCTGGGGGGAGGGGGTGGCGGGGAAAAAAGTGTTTCTGATATTGCCAGTAACTGGAGATCAAGCAGAAAATTTTTTCTGATGGAAGAAAAACACTTGGCTGCATTGTTTTCCGAGAAAATACTTTTCTCTGTTGTTGGGAGGGAAAAAGATAGTATTTTGGTCCACCATAGTGCTAGCCTGTTTCCTCTGGCCTCAAAGAAAGCTTTCCACAAAGTATCCTGATAGAGCTACAGGTAGAAGTATGATCCTCATCTTCCTATGCAGGCATCTCCAAACTGAGAATATCTCACACAGGATTAGCGAACTGCTCACAGCTTGCCTGCAAACAGAAAAGACACTCAAAACTTTCATTTCTAGCAGGTAATCACCGCTGATCTGAGCAACCAGCTCTCACCTCATTTTTTCCATGCAGTGCACGGCTAATCCCTGCCACTGAAGAATATGAGCCTGACACCTTAGCAGGAACATAAAGAAATTATAGATGACAACTATATCCAGAGTTATCTAAATCAATCAGAGGCACTTGGAAAAGTTATATATTTCAGGCTGAAGCTGATCTTTAACTGCTGCAAGCTGAAATACTTTTCTGAAGCAGCGTATCTTGCGAACTGGTTCATAAAGGACATTCTACACATTCCTCTGAAGCACTGAGTAACGACCACTCTTGTAAACAAGAAACCAGCTCTGTGAACTGTTGGTCTAATCTGGGCTGGCAACCGCTGGTTCTTAAAGGTTTCACGTGTGTATAAATATATGCATATACACATGTATGGATGCATAGTTTAGCAGAGAAAATGAAGGACAGATGCTTCTAAAGACTTCTAGGTAATCAGGATATCATTACCAGAGTTGTACTCAAGCTAAGCTGTTACTATTCCCAGTTTTATTTGGATTTTACTTTAATCCTGAAGAATCCCATAAAATATACCTTCCTGGAAAATGTAATACGAAAGGATCCTATTGAAGCACCCGCTGTCCTTGCCAATGAGCTGTATGAGAGGGAAAGACATTTGGAAACTAATGTTCAGAGACTGGGCAGGAGGACTGGAAACTTTGCAGAGATGCTGTTCTGTTGTCCTGTCCTGTTTATCTTCTTTTCCTCTTCTTGCTCAGCTGGCCAGTGGTTAAGGAGAAGTATTTTGACTCTTGTGAGTCATACTTACCAGAAACATTTTGCTTTGGGCATTTCCTTGTTGCCACGATCTTAGTCCCCCTTCTTTCTGTCTTTCCCATTTAAATGGAAAGACACCAACTACTATGTGGAAATATTATATGTTCTTGTATGAAGAGCACTGCATTGGTCATGTCCAAATCTTTCCATTACAGCAATCCAGGAACAACTGCAAATAACATTTCTGATCAGAGTAGGACCCATATGATCAGCCACTGATGTCTGAGAGGTTCCTGTCTATGGCTTAAGCAGCTCTCAATTCATGGGAAGGGGGTGATTAAAAAGCAGGAGAAAGCAAAGCTTGGCTCTGGTCCAGACTCATATCTGTACTGGAAGTGTGGAAGAACAAAATAAAAATTTTCCAAAAACACCACATGGGAAAACAGCCATTGTTTCCTCCAATCTTCTCTGTTATCCTATGGGATAGCGCAGTTCGCTTACGAGAGGAACTCTCACCACATACAAGCAGCTGCTCCAGAGGTTTCTAAGAGGGTGCAAAGATTATGCTTCCAGTGAATTGAAGAGGGAAGCCACTGTGGGACCTCCCTGAGCAGGGTGTGCCCTGTCTCTTGCTTCGGGTGCTGAAATCAGTGGAAAGTCCCTCAGGACTTCAAGCTACAGTGAATCACAGTCCCTTTTCAATTTTGAATCACAACGGAGTTATGAAGGAGTTATCCGCAGGCCCACTCTGTACAAGAGGTTCAGAAAGCCCCAGTCTTATCTGATGAAAGCCATGGGCCTGCACCAAACATCAGAGAAGAGGCACCAGCTTACAGCTGGTGACATCCATGGTCAAAATAGCTAGTGAAGCTTTCATGCCTACCTCTGCCCTCTCCTGGATGCATGATGAAACGTGTGGCATCCCTCCAGACAGGCAAGTCTTTCAGTTTCAGGTTTTGGTTATAAACAAGGTTTTCTCATTTCTGCTATTCAATACCAAGAATTGCATTATAGTCAGTGGAGATCCACCAAATAGCCATGGTGAGAATGGCCCCAAGTCACCTCCGATCCACCAATATAAACATTTTGTAAGATATCCTGACTATCTGAGAAGTTCTGAAAATCAGAGTGATTGCCTGGCTCGGAAACAAGTGAACTCTCAGCAACCATTCCCTAAGTTTCTACAATGTTCCTCATCATCCTTCTCAGTACCGTGTCCTTAACCGAGGGCAAGCACATCCTTCTTGGTATCTACTGGTTGCCAGTGTTACAGCTGAGTAAGTCCCAATCACGCCTGAGGAAGGAGCCCCTCCCTGTCCTCAACATTGCTCATTTTTTAACAGATGTGTAAGTGAAGGATGGTGTCTTGAAGGTCACTCTACAGGGTCTAGCACACAGCCAGCAATCTTCAAAGAATATCTGGAACCACTGTGCAAGTGGAAAGTATTAATAAGCACATGTCGCAAATCCACATGACTCCACCCAAAACTCAGTGGGGTTATCCTTCCTTGCTCCAACAGCCTACCTCAGCCTCTGAGCTATGGTAACTATCGGAAAGAGCTGGAGGTCTGGATCATAACCGCTGCTTTTTGCAGGGCACCTTTTAAGTTATAATAATATGGTACAAAAACACCCTTTCCATGGCTTCTGATTCCTGTAACAACTTGTCTGTCACCCTGACATGCAGTCATGTTTTGCCTGTTGTGCTGCCAATGCTCTGACTGCTCAGATTGCCTAGCTGCTCCAGTAAGTTCCTAAAGCTTCCTGGCCCTCGGAGGCTTATCTTGGTCCACAGAGTCCAGCAGAGGATCTCTGCACCTATTTTTGCTCAATGATCTCATGCTGAATATCTGTTGTCCTACCTCCTGAAATTAATAAGGAAAGTATTCCTGCATTATTCCTTTCCTATGTATCAGCACTCGATCTAAACCACGCAGATCTGTTCTCATCCTCATTTTAATTTGTCTGGACTGGGACATGAGGTTCAGACCTCTATTCAGACTTGATTCTGCTATATTTAACTTTGTATCTGATTTAACCCTCAGATTTTCCACAAGGAGCCCAGATGAGATTTTTCAACTATGCACCATTCCCAACCGAGGTCAGAGGACCAACTCACACCTATTTAAACACCAAGATATGCAACAACATTTCCGAGACAAACTCAGCATGCTGTACTTTGACACCCGGCTGAAGCCAGACTTGGTTTAAATGACAATAATTCTCACCCAGGAGGGCTGGGTGTGTTTCTCTGTTAGAATAGGAAAAAAGTTTTTGTAACGCTCAGTGGCCTCACACCTGGCTTGAATGTATGAGTCTGGTTTAAGTCCTGGAGTCAGTCCCTGGCCATCTTTGGTACAAATTTAAATCAAACCTCGGGCTGCTCTAATTTATGCTAAGAGTCAGGATGAATGCCAAGCCAACTGACGATGCAGAGATTCAAAAAGTGACTGAGAGTCATGTTCTCTCCTTTATTCTTGTAACGATGAATCCATTGCTGCAGATCTGAGCTACGGAATGAATACTGCAGGAAGCCAGCAGAAAGTGAAATCATCTTGTGACATGCCTTAATTACTTACCTGCGGTTTCAACAACACGCCTAGTAACAATTTAAACTTTGGGGCAGAAATCTGTAAACTTGACTACTTCAGCTAAAACTAAAATCATTGCACTCAGGGAAACTTCTGCAGCGCAGAAACTCTGGTTTGGCTGATGACCGTCATTTCCCGTTACCTTCTGTAAGCCAAGTGCCTCCCATGGTACATCAGTGCCCTACCACAAGAAAAGACATGATGGGAAGGCATCCTGGGAAATGCTGCACAGCTGAGGAAGCTCAGTGCTATAAGGCATCTGTGCTAGAGCTCCCATGAATTAGCACATCATCATTTTCAGATCAAAAAAACGTGGTTTGGCGTACAAGCCAGATGCATTTCTGAATTTCTCGAGTGCTCATCTTAAAGGTAAAAGTTTTCCATGGATGTTTTTCCATAGTTCACAATCTTACCATTAAAAAAGCTACATGTACTTTTTAAAAAGTTTGATTTGTTGACAAAAAAGCTAATTGGCCAGAGCATTTCTGATCAACTACACATATTCTACAAAGTTATCTGAGTTATCACTGAAGGATCCTTAGCAGCAGATGAAAACTGATGTTCCACCTCAGCTAAGCAAATGATGTTTTGGGGAGGTGCAAGGCATAATGTAAAGCAAAAGGAAAGTGGAGGGAATGAATCGCTGGTCTCTGGGCTGTTTATCAGCTCTACTCTCACTTTTCTCATGCAGCTCTGTGGGAGGCATTTCTGTGGGACATGATAATAAAAGCTGGGATGTTTTTCCACCCAAATTTTTTCATGCTTGCTTTGCTGTTGCTGTAGATCCCAGAGACCAGATGTCTCATATTAAAGAAAGAATAACTTACTTCTCTTTGGGGACATATTTAGGGAAGGAAGGGAGAAAGAGTTTGTTCTTTTTGAAATGAGAGTTAAATTGACACATGGTGGATAAATGGCAGGCAGAGGCCAGGCATGTTGTTGATAGAAAAGAGGATAACCCTGAACAGCGAGGTTGATCACCACAGGAGCTGAAAGTATTTTCTGAAAATAACTTTCATCAGGACAAGCTTCTCTGTAATGCATACAACAAAGTACCTACACTTAGAAATTCACCTCAAACAGCTCCCATTTGACACCCACTATTGGAATATGCTCTCAGCTTACCTAGCTGATCTACCTTTTAAGTTTCCTCTGAGTGTATTGAATTAAAACACATTCCATGTGCTGCAGTCAGCTGGTGAGGAGAGCTGGAGAGCTAGGAGGGCAATGCTACCTCGACCCTACCCTGAGTGCAGCTAGCCACCGTGCAGATGGGAACTGGAAAATCACACTTGACCTCATTGCCCTGTGGCTCTGACCCACCCCGCGCTTCAGGCCGCTTCTGCATCACCCAGCTCTGGTATGCATGAGCACAACACCCAGCCTGCCCAAGCCCCATGAAACTCCTTTGGCCATCCTATAGCTAAGAGTGACCTGAGCACTTGGTCACTGTGAGGACCTTTGTCTCACAGGGGATCCTTTCCACCTCCTGCATTTGGGCAGACCCTGCATCACGCGGGGCAAGGCTGTGAGGGATGACATAACTTCTTCATCTATGCAGCTGCCTCAGCTCTGACAGCAATGAATGATGGTAGTATGCTGCGGTGCCTGCTGATTACAGACACGTTAGTCATCCTCCCACTGTTATCTGGGCTTCTGTGTCTGGCTGGGTTCATCTGCTAGTCCTTGTAATACACTGACAACATAAGCCATCTCTTTGCACAACGAATCCCTACGCTTAGCAAATTGGGACCCCAATCCCCCATTTGAGCTTCTCACTGATGCTTTGTGCAAATGTCATCATCCATGAACGAAGCTGCACTCGGTAAATCATTCCCTCGACAGTGCTTTGAGAATGGGATACGGATGTCACTTATCTCCACTGGACTGGAGACCAGCTGGGGCACTGAGATCACTCCCCACAAATCCCAGAGAAGCACAGCAGAGGTGTTTAGTCCACAGCACATCCATTCCACACTCGCCACAACCATAAGACAGACCTAACAAAATAAGGCTGTTAGCAGAAAAGACCAAAACCGTCAAAAACTATAATATGTTACTGGAAGGGAGCGAGGGCGTTTTGGTGGTCTGAGGTCTTGCAACACTAGAGAACTGGCATGTCCTTAAGAAACAGACTACAGCTCATTTCTGCCAATGCAAACACAAGGACATTTCAGTGTCAGGTGGCACCAACACATGGTAAAGCAAACAGAAATTGCTGCAGTGTTGCCAGCTGCAGATGTGTAGGACAGCTGAAGGACCACCACGTGTTCCTCAACTCTTCCAAGCTTCCTTCAGTCTTCTGACTTTTGTGTCCTCCATCCACCAAGAGTCTTAACGGAGCTCATTTCCTCCATCTTTCCTAGAGCTATAAAGTGGCAGCTACTCCGTAGGATTTCTTAGCTCCCACAGGGAGAGAGGAACAGAGATTCACATGAGTCATTAAGTTTATGTCCTGCCGGCAGGATGACCATTAAAAATGATATTTTAGAAGGGTTTTCATTGGCACTGCTTACCCAGTTAAATGCTTATAGCATAATTACTAAGGGAAAAAGGATGTTTTCAGGAAAAAAAAAAACACAACCCAAACACAAAAATACTCCACAGAACCCAAACAAACTACACACATTTCTACAAATTATTTATGGTGGAATTGGCTGTTCTGCTCAAACAAGTTACAAGGATCAGGTTGTCTGTGTCCACAAAAGCAAGATCCTGCCCAGAAGCTCGATTTTAATTTAAGGGTGAGCAACAGAAAGAATTACTGTCTGCTGCAGAGGTCATTAGCATAAAAATAGACCTGGTCAGAAATTCTTCTCGGAATATCTTTTTCTTTTGTGTGGCATAAAAAGACAAACTCAAAAGGATGCTTGAGCTCAAGCTTGCTTTTTACTTTCAGTCAACACTAGGAAACCTGAAGCTTTTAGCCAAAAAACATTCATGCAATCCATGCAAGTATCTGAATGTTTTGGGTTTTTTTTTTCCCCTGGTATTTTGACTAGATTTAATGACAATATATCATAACTCTAGATAATTATGAGCAAAAATGACCATCAGCAAGCTCTTTAAATCTTTCATTCTCTCCCCTCAACAGAATTTTCCCCTCCTACAATTTTGGTATTGCCACCATAATTAGCCCAGCTTCCCAAAATACTGTAACTCGGATTATCTGGCTGCCTCTGCACTGACTCACAGGGAAGCTTGTGGACAGCAACTTACAGACAATACTTTCCATCTGTCCATAACGTCCCTGTCACTGAACATGACACAACACTGGTGCAGCACAATGATACCCACATGCTATGCGAGGTGAGCTGGTCAGATCAATACATGGCTGCCTTGTCACACTGCTCTCCTGGTGTTTGAGAGTGCACTTATTTCTCTGCCTAGTCCTCTAGCAAGGCTCCTTCTCCCTCTCTTGCACTATTCAATCCCTTCTTACCAGTTTCTCAAAGGCTACTGACACAATGATGGGGACTAAGGAATGAATTTCAGCACCTGAGCCCACTGCTAATGTACAGCATGCAGCTACAAACCATCCTGCCATGCAAGCACTGCTTTGTAACATATTGAGAAATACAGGATCCTTGGAATTTGGCTCAGCCAGAACCATCAGCTCCTGATGACCATCTAAGTGATCCCACCAGCGCAACAGGAGGAATTGATTGTATTGAGAAAACATGCTATAATTAGAAATGGGTTAAAAACAGATGGACAGACCTCATCACTTGTTTTTTGTTTGCTTTTGCAAAACCAATACCAAGAATGGTTTGGCTGCAGGCCTTATTTCTGAGCTCATAATATTCATGGGTGGATCTGGGGATCAGAGAAATGGTTTCTGTCAAAAGCTGTCGGCAGAAAAAGAGCAGACTATTATCCATTTCAGCATGCTCCCACATTTGTATAGCTGAACCCGCTCTGACCATCATCACATCTGTCACTATGGGTTTGGAAGTTAAATGACTGAATCTGTGAAGCTGCTTCACTGCGCTTCAGTGCTGGAGTATCCCCTCCGTATTCAGACCGGGACTCCGCAGAAGATGCACCCGTTCCTCAGCCAAGGATCATCAGGTGTAAGGTGTTCATAGATCGGCTCACTGCAAACTAGTATTGTAGACTATAGACTCTGCTCGGGTACGAACGAGGGGCTTTGGTCATGCAGAAGAGAATCCCCTCCCTATTCAGATAGCTCCCCAAGTCCCAGAGCATGGGGCTTATAGATGCTGTAACATCTCTGGAGAGGGATACTGCCAGAAACACCTAATTTCCCAGAAGTGAGACAGGACAGCAGAAAAAAATAATCTAGGGGCAGTGCTAATTCCCCTCTGTCTGCCTCTCTCCTTCCTCCCACTCACATCTATGCAAAGTCTTGTCAAGTGTTATCCGAAGGTAATACTACTAAGTTCAGTGGTATTGTTTGAGCTGCAGCTACGTGACCTGACAATTGCATAAGCTCCTGTATTTTAGGACCTAATAAGTCTCTAGTTAACGTGGAATAAGACAGGTTTAAGTGCTATTACAGCTCCAGAATTTCTTATGGGTCCTACAATCTCAACCTAATCCAGGA
The DNA here is from genome assembly GCF_000690835.1 of Fulmarus glacialis. NCBI lineage: Eukaryota > Metazoa > Chordata > Aves > Procellariiformes > Procellariidae > Fulmarus > Fulmarus glacialis. The sequence goes on along the minus strand of NW_009223812.1, from coordinate 90,496 downwards.
AAACACTTAAACAAAATTTATCTTCCACACCAGTGACATCCATTGGACTACATCTGCATCAACACAGTGCCTTATAAAGCATTAATCAGTAGAAAGCCCCATTACTTTCAGTGTATTAACTTTTATGGAAAATAACTTCTCAGCTGTTTGCCATTTTACCATTCCAGTATCAAGTGATGGAATATTATTATTAAATGTGTTTCCTCAGGCCTCATCACTCTCACGTTCCATCAGCTGCCTTTTTTAATAGATTCTTCGTTTGTAAGGAAACATTAAAGCCTTACTGCACGAAAGATCTCATTCTTAGTCATTAGTTGTTCTTCCCAAGCATTAAAGTTCTCCAGCTAAAGGATCTTCTGCTCCCTACAACACACTGCACAGACTACTCTACAGACAAAAATACTCTATCAGAACAGCTACTGCTGCAGAGGAGTAGCAGCACAAACCTCTGTACATATTTCGGTCATCAAGACTGAATCTAGATCTGCGGGGACCATGCCTGCGTATAAGAAGGTATTTAAGCCTCCGAGCCAATCATTCCTATGTGGTCCTTCCAGCCAGGGCGTGAGTTTCTCCCAAATGAAGTGATTTGCCATCCTACACCCTGTTCACAGCATTGCAGCAAACCAACTTGCTTTGCACATATGTCTGAACAGGCTGTTGTACGGTCACTGGCTTCGGTAAAGATGGGAGATCCACTGGCAATTAACTTCCCTTTGTATGAAGCAAAGTGTTTGAACCTTGGCAGGACATAGAGAGCTGAAACTCATTCAAGCAGTGACCGTTATCAATGTTCTGCTCACTTTTGCCTCACTGTTCACAATGCATTTTACTTCATTTCTAGAACTAATAGTGATCTAACTATAGCAAGCAAGCAGTCGTTAGCTCTTCTCCTCAGCAGAGTTGTGCTATTAATGGTGTTAGACCAATTGTTCGCAGTTGCAATTCAGCCAGAGTTACACTGATTTTTACTAACCAAGGATCTGATCTAATACCTCTCAATTCCTCTGCTTGCTCAAGCAAAGCTACAAAGCCTTTGCTGTGATTCTGCCAGCTTTTGTCGGCTAAGTTGGTCAAGCCTGAACTCTTCCTGGATGGGAGTTTTCCAAGAAAAATCCAGTGGCAAGCCAGCCCTCCAGCACAGTGTTCGTGGGCACTGGGCTGTCAGAGGAGCCATATTTCAGATGTGGTCATACCCAGGCGTGGATTCAGGACTGACTCAAAGGGAAGAATACCACCCCCTGAATCACCAGCACAGCTTCCTGCAAACCTTGAGGTTTCCTGGCTGTACATCAGAAGAGGTTTCTGTTCCTTTTGACATTTTTGTTTACCCTCAGTAATTTTCCACTATGCCAGACGACTTCTGTGGATTTTTCTCATTGGAGCAAGACAGACAGTGACCCAATCAGTTTACTTGGTTTATGGTATGCCAAAGACCTAGCAACCCACCACCACACCCTCATGTGAGGAGTTGAGGCTTTGCAGCAGCTCTGCTCAGCCATGCCAAGGTGGGCACTCTCACCAAGAGTCTCACATGGGAGCTTGGTCCACCTGACTGATCTTCTCTAGAGCTTCTCCAAGGTTACTGAGAGGAAAAGGAAGAAAAAAAAGGGAAAATGCAGAGGGAAAAGGAACAAAACCACCATTCCCAGCTACTTCTTATTTCCTCCAGAGACTGTGCCTGGCCCAATATCATTCACCAACAAGTTCTTGTGCAGCTAAAGCTCTGCATCCACCTTGCCAGAAACACTGTACAAGACCAAAAGTAAGGCTTCCTCCACCTAGACCCTCGCAGGGAGCTCAGATACAGATCTATGCTTTCTCCGGGACTACTCCCCAGTTCAGTGTTGGGTTTTGCAGCTCTGTGCTTGTGGGTGCTATGAAATTGCATCAATTGATAATAGCTCTTTCACTCCTCCCTGTGATATAGAAACAACTTTCTGACAAATTGCTGAGACTGAGGGTTTGAAATATACCTGCTGAGGCCAAGCACAGGCCCAATGGCAAGAAGCTATGCTCTCTGGCTCTTTGCAAAGGTCTTCTTTTGCAGCTTTTTTCTACTGGAGTTTAATAAAATACCTTCCCACATCAAAAAAACCAATGAAGATACTCAAACCTAACTGGACGTGGTCATGGACAACTTGCGTTAGCCAATACTGCTTGAGCAGGGGGTTTGGACTAGATGATCTCCAGAGGATCCTTCCAACACAATGATTCTGAATTTCTTAAGCACACAAACCAATTGATACTTGATGACAAAGAGAGAGAGAGAAGTTTTAGATCTTCCTCTCGCCATATTTCATCCTGGAAATGAAATACATGGGTAAACATTGCTTTTCCCCTGCCCTGGGAAAATAGTTGATCTCTCTTTTGAGGTTGTGGACTTTTTGGTGGGTTGTTGTCAGGGGACTCAGGAGAGGGGGAGGTGCTTATAAGTAAGGAAAAATATGTAGGCTTTCATAAATTCAGAGTATGAGAGAATCTGCCTTCATTCATTGCACTAGCTGTTGTTCTCTTATATTCAATGCAAGGCTGTAACAGCCCCAAAGTCCCAGAAGCCTAATAGCATTCAGAGAAGGTCCTGAAGAGACATAAAATCCCTCCAGAAGCCTGAAGCTGAGATCAAAAAGCCCACACATCTTTCTACACATGCCCTGGACTTCATAATTATGTTCAAGGGAATAAATTAAGCTCCTTTATTAATCTCCTTTACCTGAAACTGATGCTTCCCCTGACTGTACAGTTGGAATATAGGTTCCAACCTTTATTCCAGGACATGGTTTAGAGCTCGAATTTGGTGGGCTTCTAGGAGTCTGGATATTTACTCAAGGCTGTGCAAATTTGTCCCACCCAGAGGCCAGCAACAGAGGCCTCTTTAGCCAGACTCTAATGCTGGATGTTTATGACTCAAGGCTGACTTGTCAAGTCTCTTGCCTCTGCTGATGCTGCAAGACCATTTACGTGTGACCTGACCATGCTGCCCTGTTTGTCCTTTTCTTGCTGCAAGAACAGCGATGGAGGGAGGCGCCTCATCTGTATCTAGCTAGGGAAGGACTGGCTTTCGGAGAAATACAAAAGCAGCAATTTCTAGATGTCCTAACTTCAGGGAGGAAGCACAGAGGGATCAAAATCAGAAACTGTGTCTGATCTGCACAGTGCCTGAGAGAGAACACAAGCTGGCTAGCCAGTCCTACGAAATGGGCAGAGTGAAATACTCACTGTATAGGTAATAAAGCAGGGAAGCATTTAGGAGGGGGAAAGTGGAAATTAGATGGGAAGGCACCTTAATAGAAAAGTTCGCAGCCTTGATAAGGACTCAAAAGAAAAGCAAACACAATGTTTTTGAATCTGTTGGGCTATCCTGGGTGCTTACTATTGGAAAACACTATACCAAATAAAGGAAAAAGTGATAGTACAAGCAGAGGCAAGGGAATGACAAAAGGCCGTTGTCCTAAAGCTAGAAAAGGAAGAGAGTTTCTTATTGTGGAAATCTAAACTTCCCGAGAGAATTCCTCTGCTGATTTTAGAAGTAGATCCTTTCACTAAATATTTTGTTAAGGAAGGCATGCCTTCCCATATGCCTTTAGTTAGCTTAAAAGAACACACACTAGCAAACCTATTGTGTTTCTCAAGCTGCCTAAAAATATTTCTTGGAAGGGAGTAGAAGAACACTGACATGGCTTTAATTAAAGAGATCACCTGGTAAGGTAGACAGCAAATCTGGTCTGCTGGCCAGCTGAACTGTTCCCATGCTGGAGAGCTCTATAAGCCTAGGTCATATTTAATCAGGAAACCATTTTCCTTTCATGCTATTTCTTACTGCATCTACTTACTACAAAAGATACTGCAGCCAACTTTTGCATGCTTCAGCTCTTCCTCAGTTCAGTGAGAGCTTTGCTCAAGTCAGAGGAAATTCGTGGATTTGTATATTTTGCTAAGACCAGAAGGGACCCCTTTGCTCATACCTCTTCACATCTTCCATCACCCAGGCCAGTGAGCCTCTGTTATAACTTCTCTGTGGGTGGGAAGTACCTTTCTTTTCTACCTAAGCCACCACTAACAAGCCCAATAGCTTGTGACTGACTTGGGACACATTTTTCAAGAACACATTCTTGAACTAAGGGAGGAACGTGAACGTAAATGGTTTTACTTGAACATGCATATTTCTTCTGCAGCCTTTCTGCTCCGTCTCTTTTTTTTAACAGCAAAATAATGTGATGTTGCCACAATTTCCAACAAAATGGTATTTGATGTCATCAGTGCAGAAGGAATGTGACAACATGATTTCTCTTCCCTGTTCTCACCGTGCAAAATTCACAGATCATTCAGATAAAGAGGCAGACTCAGATTCCTTTTCAAATGGTTAGCTCTACTTTACCTGGATTTTCTGAAGAAGAGACTTCTGCATACAAGTGTCAGCTTGGCTGGTTTATGACTTTTTCCTTACACCCAATGCCTGCTCAGCTAGCACCAACCTGATGCACTTTTGACGAAAAGAAAAATGCTCTCCATTTGCTCCATCCAGTGGAAAGTGACCCAAAACATTTATTAGACTCGGGTGCATGTTTGGTTTTCCTTGATCATAAACTCCTGAGAATGGTCAGAAATGTTTCCTATTACTTCACCAACCTCCGCACAGGTCTCTACATTCACACAGAAATCCCGGAGGGAGGGAAGGAGAGGAGGAGAAGAGTCCAGCTCCCACAGCCCTTGGTGAGCAATCGGGGCGGACGCTGTACACAAGCACACCTACGTGAAGATGGGAAGCGGAGCTCTGTGCTTGAGAAGGGAGCCTCAGCAGCTCGCACTTCTGGCAGCAACAGAGCACATGGCTTCTGCAGCTTACCTGGCCCTGCCATCAAAGCTAAACTTTCTCAGAGAGCTGGTGGGGTAAGGAGGCATTCAGTGGCTGCTGGGGAGATTGGCCTCCACAGCAAAGGTGCCCTCCCCTCCCTGACCACAGTTTAATCACAACACCCAGAGAGACCTTACACCCGCTATGCTTCCAGACATTACTATATTCAAAAGGAAAATTAACAGATTCTCCTACTTTTTATTCCTTGCGTAAAACACAAATATGTAGAAGCCAAGCAGGTGTAAAGTTACTCATGGAAAAACAAAATCACTGCTGGAAAAGGGTAACACAAATATGGGGGACCCTCAGACAACCACAGCTGTACCCACAGATCCTCACAGTGTTGTGCAAGAGAAACATGCCCAAATAACAGAGGCAGCTCCTGTTTCCCCTGTGTGTTTCTGGCTAAACCAGGGTCTCCCTGGGGCCAGTGCCATCCCCATGCCAGGCACAGGAAAGCCATGTCCCATGATGGGACTCCTGGGCTCATTAGAACTCATCAGTTCTAATTAAAAACACTTGCCTGGGTGGCAGTGGTGTCTGGGCATCTCTCAAACTGTGTTGATTTATTCTCCTCGCAGCTCTGCGAGGTGAGAAAACCTTGTTGTCTGCACTTTCTGCACAGGAAAATTCAGGCATAGAAAGGTCACGGAGTGGCTTTGTACATCCCAGACAAGGCACTTCCGCAGGAGGGCTGCCTTCCTCTTTCACTAGGGGCATGCTGCACTGGTTACGGCTGACCTGGGGGAAAAGGTTACTGCTCCAGCCCTTGCCCACCCGTCTGATGGCACCCCAGCGTTAGAGCTTACTGGCTCTTTAGTTTTGCTGGTAACAGTGCTGTTTCCTAACAGCTCCAGGCAAAATCATCCTGCTTAGCTTTACTGAATTTTTTCCCCCACCCCAGGTCATCATTCTGAGAAGGGACTACATGAGAAAAAGGAACTGAAATACTCAAATATGACTAGAGCTTCTGAATAGAGCTCGGGGGATTTTTAAAAAAATTTCTAAGTTATTAAGGTCCCACTGAAGCCAAGACGACTCCAGTCGTCCAAGTCCTTCTTCCACACCACTCATGCTTACAAATATTGCATCAAAAATCTCAAAGACAGCACAACAAGGACATAAATGCACTTTTCCTCCCTTCTCCAACTCCCCTTGCAGGGCCTCCTGTTTCTTTTGCAAAGCCCTGAACGGCTGATGTGACTTCCACTGGAGGCTTTGCGGAGCCTCACAGGTCTGGTGCAGGCATTAGTAATCCTAGAGCCCCTGCATCCTACAGGAGGCAGGAGCTGGCAGGTACTGAAAAGATGTAAGAAAACTTTGCTAAAAATCAGAGTACCATTTTTTTCCAGAGCCCTAGCTTTTCAGACCTCCCCTCTTCTTATCTTAGCTGACATCTCTCTCTGCAGAGCGATGCGTGTCACTATTTGGGGGAGCTGGATGAACAAGGAGGAGGTTTGGGGGAACACAGACACATGTATAGACAGGGAGACACAGCCACCAACTTGTGCAAAGTCACCAAATGAGAGCCAGCCTTAACTGCAAGTGCTTATTTAGTGTAACTGTATGTATATAGTCAAGCATATGCACGTGCATTTGTATACATTACATTCTCCAGCATCTATATCCGACAAAGGCATATAAAGCTGCATTTTACACACCTCTGCTATATCCTTTCACGTACTCACAGCATTGCCAAATTTTACGTGCTAAAGAACAGGGCAAGACTCAATGCTGGAGACTGCTTTAAGAAACATAGCCTACAAACACAACTAATTTTGTATTTCTAGTGCTTTAAAGGTGCCAGAACATGAAAATGAGCTCACAGACTCATACCCAACTGAGCATTCAGACATCTCCAGCTGACTCTGGTAATTCTGCACTGCTCCAACATATAATCAGCCGTGTCCGTAGGCCATAAAGAAATAAATTCTGCATTTTTTTTCCCCTGAGAGTATGACACTGAAATTGCCCCCCCTTTGTTTTTTCTTTCAGCAGCTTCTGCATCTGTTAAACAAAGTATCTTATAAGGATGCAGAAACAAAAAGAAATTCATCAGTGCCCTCCCGCTTTAACATAACTAGCTGCTGCTTGAAGAATTATATAATAATATGCAGTAAAAGAAACCCTCGCTGAAAATGAAAGTTTTTCATAAAGCTCCTTTACATTTTTTCAGTGGAAACTCATTTGAACTTGATTTATTGCACCTTGGAATTTAAAGCTTCGGATCAGATTAATGGGCTCTTTTCTGGTTACATCATCTTCATGGATTGTCAAGACAAGCCTACACTGAAATCACAAAGGAAAGTTTGGTTATAGTCCCCTGTTAAAACACTGGAGTGACTGCTGTTTCTAAGTAACTTAGTTGGATAACATAACAGATAGGCTTCATGAGAAATAAATATGGAATTTCCACTGTATTCGAACAGCGAGCTGCAGCAATGTTTTACATTACAGGAACAGGCCATATATTTTTAAATATATCAGACATGACTCATTCTTTAGTCCACGCTCTGATTGGCTGAGAGAACATATTTTTCCTCTTCAGACTGTATTTTTTTGTGAGTTTGAGCACTATACTTACCCTTTCTAGTATGGTTAGGCTGTAATTCAATAGCGATAGTGGATAGGCTGTAGGGGGAGGATTTCAAAGGCAGAAAAAGATTTCAATGGCAGAAAAGATTGCCACATATCCTATTGCTGCAATTTAAAGCCAAAGCTTAGGGACAAGCAGCACTTGCAGTGGCACCTACAGACACCTTGGAGTTTGGATCCCAAATGTTCAAAGCCAGCAGACAAACCCATCCTCCTACCCTCCAAGTGAAACAGTGTTCTTAATTGCTGTTGTGAAAAAATGAAGGTTTAGTGCATACCATTTTCTTAGAAGAAAGGTCAAAATTGTCCAGCACTGCAATTTTGATGCGTTTTGTTGTTCTGAGATTTTCTTAAGGTTAGACAGTGTTTTGCATCAGCTATCCATACTGGCATGTAAAGAAGAGTGAAAACCAACTGCAAGTTACACCATCAGCCAGCAAAGCCTTAGGACCAGATCACAAGCGGCACGCGAGGGCTCAAGTGCCCACCCAGAACGGCTGGGAGGAGGAAGGTCAGCAGATGGGGTTCCCCCCTCCACCAGCCTGCAAAGAGAAATTCTCAAGGGGACACGGCACAGGTCCTTGCAAAAAGCCACATCTGTTCCTCAGCCAGTAACCCATCTTAAGGTGGGAGCCGCCCCCATAGCTCTCCGACAGGCTCCATGCGTTTTAGCAGCTTGACAGGCTTCCAGGAATGCAGCCTGAAGCCAATAAATAAATAGCTTAGTAAATATAAGATGCAAAGAACGATACTGTTTGTTAACGTACATCCAACCAATACAGATAGCCAAGCAATTGGATTTGGCTTAGTTTCCATACAATTTCAATCCCTAGGGGTATCTAGTTTAGAAAGCAAATTTCTTTACAATGAAATGGATTTGGCAGCCCCGCTGCAAATGAAGTTCATCTTCAGGGCAAAGAAAAAAAACCACCACCCTCCAAACCCTGCTAAGCAGTTGCTGTGTAATTTATGTCAAATTATTGGTTGCTAGGAGGAATATATCCAGATTTGCCCACATTTAATATAGAAAAGGGATTATAGATCTTTCATTCAGCCCATCAGAAGCATTATCAGAGCTGCTACTTATTCTGCCAAATATCTGATAAATGACCTTTGGGGGGTTTTGTCCTTAGAGGTTTCATTTCTTTAACAGCCTTGTTTAAACCATGGAGAAGAACATCAGCCGACTGTAAGGCAGAGCCATACATCGAGCTCTTGGAGGACCAATAAAATCAGACTATTTGAGCCTATAAACATCTCAGATTTTTAAATCTCCAGAGGGAAAGGTGTGAGAAAGTGCAATAAAACCTGAAAAGTAGATGTTTCTCAAAGATACAAACCAAACAGGAAAAAAAAAGGAAATGAAAACAGACTTTAAAATACACACTTCCCTAAAAAAAAAAAAAAAAATTAATTTTTTAGACTTCTTTTGGGGTTTATGGTGAACCAGCTTTACTTGCTATCCTGCTATAAAGACCTCACATTCAAGCAGCAGTCAGGATTAATCAGAAGTTAGTAGCACTGCAATTTTCTTCACAAATGCACATCTACAGAAGTGCTCACACTTCACTTGGTCTCAGATTTGATCTGAAGGAATTATAGGATCCTACCAAATAAATGAAAGCCAGCTATCAACCCAAGCCTGTCTGTTCAGAACTATTAAATATATAGATTTTTCCAAAAGGATGAATCTTTGTAACATGTGAGCAGCTGTTATATCTAGCTCCGATGTATTTTCTTTGCATGAGTTGGAAGTACATAGTAAAGCAGCACGCAGGGTAATTAAGACTGAGACTGAAAGCCAGCACATTTATGGGCCCTAGTAGACATTTCTCAGTAGTTCATAGGGCTTACCATAAATTTATGTGTTTGTTTAACAGACTATTCACTGGATGGGGTTTTTCTGCTTTTATAGATGATTTTTCTAATGTAAGAAAATATAATTAATGCAAAACCAACATGCCGCAGCATAGGATTCTGCAGCTCTGCTCTGGCAGAAGTGCTGGGATAGGCAGAAATTAAATACAGCTACCTAGTGCTGTTGACCAAAGATTTCTAGATTGTGGCCCATGACTTGACCCATGGTTTGCAAAGCCTGTGGACTGGGCACAGGTGAGCAGCAATAGGGCCCTCATTCTCCTACTTTCTGGCCACCTGCTCCCTCCCATTAAACTGGGGCTCAAATTGTGCTCAGTCCAAAAGGTGTTTATTGGTCCTTATAATGGAAAGACCTAAGGCCATTGATCCAATTGCTGAAAAGAGGCCACTTAATCACCAGTGGAAGTGGAGGTGCTCCTTACCCTGTGAAATTACCTTGGAGTCATCTATGATTGTGGATGAGACCTGTCATGGACTGAAGATATGGCTGTTCAGGATGAAAGTGGAAGTTCTGCCACATCAGCTGGCATAATTATGTGATTCACCTCACACTGCCTATCTCCCTTCCTCTTGAAGATGCTCTCGCAACTTCAACCTGCTGACATGCCTGCCTTGCAGTCCCCCACCAGGCTCAAGCTGGGCTCTTAGTCATTGCAAGCACTGAAGCTACCAGAGTAGGAGCATGGTGGAGCTCTCAGGGTGCAAGTCAGCTCTGATCCAGATGCAGCAATGCCACCTTTGCAAGACTTATTTGTGCACTGTATGGTGCAAAACATAGTAGCATTGCTTTTGAATTAAAGCGAGTGCATCCACATACTCTGCAAGCACGGGGATCTCTGCAAGCAGGGAGAGTATCGGTTCTACAGCATGGAAATTCCCTTAGTCTTAGGGCCTCCTAGAGGATCTAATCAGTGTGGTAGGAGCTGAGCAACTCCAAGGGGGTTTGCATCTGCATTTATCAGTATAGCAGCCTATGCAACTGCCTCCACTGCCCAAGCATAAAAGGTTACCTGCTCTCCAATACTAGTGGACGATAGGACAATGTCCCATTGAGCAGGTATAAGTTTGCTTTTGGGTAACCATTAACAGGAGCTCAATGTACAAACAACTCCTCTTTCCACCCACTCCTCTAAACCCCACACAGGGGCAAACCCTAGCAGTGAGTGTAGTTACAGTGCGGCGTGTGCCCGGTGAGCCTTTTACAGTCTTCCCTTTGACCTTCGTTTTGCCCAGTGTACAGCCTTGTTCAGTAACGTTACTTAATACCCCTAACACCACCCCTGTTTTCTCGTGGGGAGACACGGCCCTGTGAGAACAAGTGTGAAGCTGGCTTTTGCTTTGCAATAATTCCTAAGAAGATTTTCCTTTGACTCAGGAAAGCATATGTATTTGACTACAAGACTATGGAGGCTGTATAGACTAAGCATGTATTAATCTGATTAATACACTTGAGAACTTGAGAGCCCTATTCTGGACCCCCATCATTTCTCTATGTGATTTTGGATGTGCTGTTTAATAACAAACTCTAAAAATGTTGTTAAGTGCTTCGTGGATGTGGAGCCTTCTGTCAAATAACACGTAGCACAAAGATAACATTCAAGATACACATACTGATCTGCGAGGCTGTGTAAAGATGGTCAGGTGAAACTTTGCAACTTTTGGCCACTCTTGTTTTGGTCAAGAAAAATGCAGCTAAAGCTGTAGCTTGTTTAAACCAAAATCACTGTCAAAATGAGCAGAGCTACACTGATTTGGCAGAATTTCTGGTCTTTGATATTCTTAAAATATATATTGCTAGTAGCTGTATTTGCAAAGAAACCAAGTGCTTTCATTGTACATGTTAACTGTACCTGAATGAAATGCATTTTAAAAGTCCCACGGAGAAATAATTCATTTGCTATTCTATATATTCAGAGACCTTGCTCACAGGAGCTTCTCTTCAACAAAACACCATCATGAATCACAGGCACTGGCCTTTTTCTGTTACTCATAAAATTTTATCCTTGTAATTACTGCAAATTCACCAATATGAATGAAAACCACAATTAAGAAAACTTCATACTAGCCCACCACCACCTCCTTGATAACCATTTCAGCGCACATACATGTGACTGGTTATGTCATGTACGCATGCTGTTTGCAAAGTATGCCATAGTAACCAAGAGAATTTTGGGGGATGAATCACCTCAATACAAGTTCTGTTACAGATCAGCAAAGCAAGGGGAGGGAAAAGCCAACCTAAACAGCACAGGTAATTGATCTCAAATTCTTCTGTTTATACACCCAGTGCCCCGAAGGCATATTGCGAGTCCCTCCAGACTGCTAGAAACTCTTCCCCACGTTTCCTTAGAGACAGGGGTGAATCAGCCTGGAGAAAAGCAGCTGGAGCCGATAAAAATTCCAGGGGGATAACCTGGCCCCTCCGCCTCTTTGCCTAGGACTTCCAGAGCGGGACTCTGCTTTCTCCTGTTACTTCAACCTCAGGGACTTCTGTTTTGAGGGAGGAATGCAACACCATTGCACTAAAACTGCAAGGGTCTCAGGGGGGTTCCTCTTCCTCTCTGACATTTCAGCCGTTTAGCTATTTTCCCATGCTTTGTTTATCCTCCAGTATCTGTTGTTAAGCAAGTGGCTCAGGCAGTCCTGTCCGTCTGTTCCTGCAGCTTCATTAATATACAATCTGAGCTCCTCGATTAATTAATTCATTTCCTCTATCCCTCTGACATACAGAATTATTAATATCCTGGTGAGGCGCTTAGGGACCAAAGATTACAGGCATCATTTGCAGCCCATTGGATCAGAGGCAGGCTCTCATTGCGCTGGATCAGGACCAGGAACTGTGCAGCAGAGCTGAAACTTTATTCCCCAGCCCAGCCTCTTTGCCTTCAGCGCATCTCCCCTTTAGCTGTAACTTTGGGGTTACTTAGGCAATAAAAGATAGTCCTGTTCAGATCCTCTGCCTTCCAAGCTCATCATTTCTGAAGAGATGCTCTGCTTGGTGTAAAATGCCCTAAATCAGCAATGAAGGACACGAGATGCGGCTACCCTTAAAAAGCATCTTGAAAGGCATAAAATATTCATCTGAAAGCTGCACAATTCCTGAACCTATGAGCCTTTTTGTAAATGCCATTCAAATTACTTAACCGGTTAGTTTTATTCAGAAAGCAGAGGAATCACAGAAGGGTCAGGGTATGTAAATAAATACAGTTAAAATCAAAAGAAACAGATGCTTTTAAAAGAAATGGCATATTTTTATTTACATCTTGGGTTAGAGGTAGTGATCAGTGGCCAGAGAAATATTTTTGGTTGTCTCAGACAATCCTTTTAAATTGATTTCTTTTGTGCTTTAATTTGTATGTTACCTTTATCTCTTTAATGAACTTAATACAATCTACTGACTTATTCTTTTATTCTAAATTCTAAGCCTCTAAGCTACTACTACACAGCTCCAGACATCACGGGTGTATATTTAACATGTTAATATGTAACAGGTTCCATTCATAAGCCTCAATATATTCTGTAGCGTAATGCAGCCAGAGTCAGATCTGCTGTAATTAGCTGAGGCTCCATTCAGGCAGAATGAAACTCAGCGCTCTTGTGAATGTCCCTTTCTGGGGAAGGTCTTTGAAATCCACAGCAGACCGGAAAAAACCGAGAAGTTCCCTCCTACTCCTTCCAATTTCAACAAGCCGCATTTTTTTTTTTCATTCATGAACATAGAAGCTATTAATAAAATTGCTGAATGAGAATGGTTAATCCCAAAAAGTGACACATACCTTGTGCTTTGCAAGCCAACATGACAACAGTCAAAACAGAAATCAGCCTTTCAATACCTCAGCACATAACGCTGTCTGCAGTTTAAAAAAAAATATATCAGACGACATCATATCAGTTGCAGACAGATGAGTCACTAGAAAGCTTGAGACAAGCAGACCTAGAGTCACCTCCAGCCTGCAAAACACTTCCTGTCTTTAATAAAAAGCGGTGGAGGATTCTGTCAATGAAGTGAAACGCCTGGCAGACAGATGCGCGAGGCGAGAGCCCTGCGTTTCCCGTTCCCTCCCGGGGAAGGGGGGACCGAGGGCGAAGAGGAACGTCAGCGGGGAAAGGGAGAATGAGTTTCCCTCCGGCAGGCCTGCAGTTGGTAGAGCAACAAGATTTGCCCCTGAGCAAAGGAATATGAAAACAGCCCTCACAAAAGAAAAATGTGGGATGAGGCGCAGATATTTTGGGCTGGAAAGTAACAAAAGCTTTGACTGGTTGGATTTTTTACTCCGGTTTCATCAAGCAAATCTGACATTTTGCTTTTCCCCTCTATCCCAAGGCTTTGTACCAGCAAGCACTAGTATCTAACAAAGTGACTAGGTGTGTTACAGCAAGCAGTGCTAGAGGGCTCACAGCAAGATTTGGGCATCTCTCTGCCTTTAGCAGGGTCAACCTATGAATGCATTTGCATTCTCCTCTCTCCTCCAGCCTCTCTGTTAATAAACCAGCAAAAGACCCAATTACCTGGTCCTTTAGGGTCTCTACTTGAGAGCAGTGCAAAAAAGAGAGAATGTTAGTCTCCTCAGCTAAAGGGATCCCCCTTTCCTGGTGCCGGAGACCGCCCATGTGGGATTCGTATCACAGCCTTCCTCAAGGCAGCGTGGGTCTGCCTACAGCATGAATGGCTTGGGTTGAAACCTACTCCTCTCTTGACTCATCAGCTTTATTTACACGGTTCCTCTGTTGACAAAATTTTCACCAGTCCTCCCCTTCCAGATTTTCAGCACAGAAAGGAGAAATACAGACAAAAATTCTGCAACCAAACTTCTTTAACTTAGTTCTCATGGAAAAAAAAAAAAAAAAAAGAATCAGAAAACCAACTCCCATCACTAACTCCCCTTGCACTTCTCAGAGCCCTCTTACAGGTTTTGAAGAAAAAGGGGCTACACAACCTCAGACGTGTCCTTTGCTGTCAAGGCTGTTAGACCCCAGGCCCCCTTGTCTCCTGCCCTTTGCTACCATCTTCCCTTGGCAGCTCTGCCCCGCAGCAGCGAGCCTGCCACGAGATGCTTTCAGGGTGGAGCAGGTAGGGCACAGCTCCCAGGCCTTGGAAAAACATCTCCGAAGGTTTGGCTTGCTAGTTTTCCAATAGATCCACACCCATCACAAAGCAGCGCTCGAGGGCAACCAAGTGCTGAGCCCGGGGAGGGAGGGGGAAAGGGGTGGACAGGCTTAAACCAGGGCAGTTTGCTGGGCAAGAAGAGAAATCAAGCACCTGCACTGCAGCCAGGTGAGCTCCTTGGCTGACTACGCATCTGCGTGACTCTCATACGCAGCCATGCAACTGGGGTATAAGCTTGAATTTCTGTCGGGCCTTTGACATTAAAGTTATTTCTTTTGGACAGCTTGCTGTGGTCAGAAACAGCCTTTGCTGCCTTCGCTACCAGGGCAGCTGCAGAGGGGAGACGGTCAGAGAGTCTAAGAGTGCCTCTGTCTTCAGAGGCCAGTCAAGGTGCTGGACACAGGCTACAGCATGTCCATCACGCCCAGGCAGGTGAGGAGTGATACTCTGAGCCAGAGTGGCCTTGCCAGCCACATTAAGGTGGGTGAGAGGGAGAGCAGAGGTGGGCAGCCTGAGCAAGCCACTTTGCAGCCTGGGGAAGAAGGAGAGGGAGATGTTATGTACAGAAAGAGGAATGTGTTTTACCTTTCATTTAAAGTTAGAGACACAGGGAGGCATTTTTCTCACCCACGGATGATTCTGAGTTCAAAAAAGCCAGATGCAACCACTGGATTTGAAAAAATATAAAAATCTGAGCAGAAGTGCAGGACATCTTTTGATAAAAAACACACCAAAGAGTGGTTCAGCCCTAGCTCAGACAGGGCCCCTGAGCAAGCCTTTAATTGCCTTATGTTTCTCCCATCTGAAAATTAAAGAAGAAAGCTTCCTTATCACCCAGAGGTGAGGGGACAAGAGGAACAAAATGAAAATGAATGACAACGAGAGATGGAGAAGGGGGTCAGACACTTGGGAAGAATAGTACAGCATCCATTTGCTCTCAATGAGACAACAAATAGCTCTGCTCTGAGCAACCATAATGCTTTAAAAACGCAAATGTTTATCAGTGTGAGCCTTACTTTGCTATTGCTTGCCCCCTCCCATCTTTGGTTTTTCGGTTTGGGGTTTTTTTTGGTTTTTTTTTTTTTGCTTCTTTGCATCCCTTACCAGGCCCAGCGTGCTAGGCATATATCAAGACATGGTTCCTGAATATTGCAGAGCTTAAAACAAGCAAAGAGGGGAGGAACATGCACCAATACACTACAGAAAGCCTAGTTATCCAACGCCATGTAATTGGAGAGCATTCATCCAGGAAAGTACCTGCCGCAGATACTGTATGGTCGATGTGCCCTTTTTTCAAGCCCGCTGAACAGCAGTGAATGGCTAAGGGATGTATCAACGTAGCAAGGCAATGCACATTTATTTGTTGCTAATTGTACAGCGAGTGTTCAAATTCAGGTGGCCAGGCTTGGGAACTTGCATGCAACCCTCACCCCCTTATATCTGAGCCAGGACCCTCTAAAATTTTTCTTGTTTTAAAACATCTCTTGATGTCACTGCCAGTTTTGTACATTAGCTAGGTAGCCATCCAGGCTTGTGTTATTCAGCACATCACCCTATCTCTAAGCCAGCCCAGTGCAGGCACTTACTTTCTGTCCAAAGAAAACAGGACAATCTGACCCTCACGGTTATCACCGATTAGCCTGACAGCCTGCTCTTGACCGACTTTCCCACGGAGGACCTGTGCTTCACCACTCCCTGACCTGTCGGGTGTTCCCATCGAGGGAGCAAGAAACTCGCCTTAAACCTGGAAACGGCCTCCTAAGTTTACACTACAATTAGTTATTGTTCAGTCACCAAACTACCCCCCGGCTAAAAGTTTCCAATAAGAAAACACAGCTTCCTAACCCTTTTTAGCTACATGGGATAAAGCAGCCCAAATCAATTTCCTTTATGAACATCTGTAAAATGTTTTTTTTTTAGGATGGGGTAGGTAGCTTTTTGCCCTTGTTTGAGTGGAGCTGGGGAGGCTCCCCGACCACCAGCTAACCATTTCCCTACCATCTTCCAGCTGCTCAGGCTCTCAGCAGAGCCAGAAACAAAATTTAATGTGCATTCAAAGCACTCTACAGATAATAGTTAAACTTCTCAGCATGTAAAGTAGAGTTATTATTGTTCTACTTTTGTCAAAGGGATTTGCCCACAAAACTCAGGTCCTGAATGAACAAGGAGTGGAGTACCCAGTGCTGTTCCCTTGGGGACGCCTGGCCATGCAACATCACAGTGAATAGCTCTGGCTACACTCTACTCTGCAGCAGAAGATGGGGCAAAAAATTACCACATATTATCTCCTATATGCACCACTGATTCCCCTCACAATCTCAACCATCCCCCTTTCCAACTGTTAAGTTCCCAAGAAAAAATATATCCTTTTTTTCCCCGTGAAAAGCATCACCTCATAATAAATTGTATTTAGTCATAATTTCCCAGTATCTGGCAAAAAAAACCCAGATGCTGATTTTTTTTTTTTTTTTTTTACCCCTCTGTGAAAAGGGGAAAATATTCCCCATCTTAACTCAGTCTTTTGCTGTCCTTTGCGAAGGACTGAGTTAAGACAGGGAATCTTCTTTGCACAGCAAAAGACTAGCCCATCCAAAACATTGCAATGGTGATACGCACACCACCCAACACCTCTACTTTCTAATAACATGAATACCTTGAGAGCTATAATGGTCATCTCTGTGTAATTTCAATAGCATCTGAAGAAAAACGATGGTGAGGAAGAGAGGCAGGGAACACTAATGGTGTAAAGTTTTAAGTGTGGATGCAAGTGCTTTATTAAATATTGTCTGCCAAATGCTCTAATGCTGGAGGAACTTTGCCAAGCAGGAATTTGGCTCTGTGCGTTCCTTTGTCCATTTATCGGGTTTCTTTAAGCCTTATTCCAGCCCTTGTTTCAAGATATTTGGATGCATAAGTAGGTCTAAGATAGTGATGCCTCTATTAAATATTTATGAAGTAAGGCCGTTAGGGTTTCAAGAAGTTAATACGCTGGGCCCAATCCAGCAAAACACTTAAGCAGAATTTAACTTTTCAGTAAACAGGTAGTCCCTGCTGCTCCATGCAATGATTATGCTTACGCCTGTGCTAAAGATTTTACAGGGTTGTTGCAAAGATACTTTGCAAGTCCCAACTTCATTTTCTGACAATCATTAGTCCAAAAATCATTACTTCTTCCTTCATCCATTGACTGTTATTTACATTAGGTGATTCCTTCCATTCTATAACTCCAAACCATAAAATCTCGTTTGACTAGATAATGAGCTGCCAGCAAGTGATGTATATTTAAAGCATCTTCAAAGAGCCTCACAGTCAACAGGACCCAAAGCTACTCTATATAATCCGCTTGTCTGTTTATGAAACTGCAAAGCAAGCCAGCGTTTTTATATGCCTATTCAAGATAAAGGTCAGATCCAACAAGACACAATTAAGGGTAATTTAACCCTAAGAAGCATCATAGACCCACATATGGCCATGCTCAATGTTGAGAAAGTACTGATTAGGTGTGTCCACAGGCTTCCCGGGCTCCACACTCGCCACTTCACTCACTAGCAAAGATGTCACACGTGTTGGAACAAGCTTTTAGTCTTTCCACTCATCAGCTGCTCCTATTTGCCACTGGAGTTAAGGACTGATGCTGGATGTATAAAGTCATTAGTAACCTTTATATGCCTTTCATGCCAAAGCCCTTGGATTCCTTCTCATTTTTCCTGCCAGGCAATAAGTAAGGCCACCACTGTTTGCTACAAGCCAGCCGTGACTCTCATAAAGTGGTTTTCAACAACAAATTTCAAGAAGTTGTAGAAACGCTTCAGGGTCAAAAAGACCTTCCTGGAGCAGGAAGATCAATCACACACAGGCCAGTGGCTCTGAGCATAGCTGAAGGTTAGCATTTCCTCACACACAGGCCAGTGGCTCTGAGCATAGTTGAAGGTTAGCATATAATTAAGAGCATATATTTAAGAATATAATCACCCCTCACTAATCTGGAGTGCAGAGCTGGAGTGCTGCTTCACCTACTGAAACCCAAGCATCCAAGTTAGATGCACTGCAAAGTGTATGGGCACAATTACTGCCACAGAACAGGAATTGCCCTGCATTGGGAACTGTGCCAGAGTAGTTCCTAAATCCCATCTTCTTCTCACAACTTTGGCATCTAACCTTAAATTGCAAGCAATTCCTTCCACTTGTGATTCCCAGCCCAAAAGCTTTCCTAGAAGCTTATGTTTTAAAGGCTGAAGGAGTAATTGCATGGTCCCTTGCTTCATCTGACAGTTCAGTGCTTGGTGGCAATCGCAGGGCAGTTCAGCTCATTGCTGGAGGGACTTAAACCTGCAGAACCTGCTTTGCAGGAAACTGCCCTAGCACCCAGGTTTTTGCAAAGGTGGTGCTCTCATTCCCTCCGTTTCCCAACATACCATAGCCATTAGGCCAGGAGAAGTGAGCTGAGAATTAGCACAACTGTTGCTTGGTGTTTTGGGCAGTGACCTGGAAACAGAGAGAGTTTGGGCACAGGACCCTAGGCTTGCAAATAATTTGATGTTTTTAAATGGGACTACTCCATCCCACCATCAACATTTTACAAGCTAGTAGCTAAAATAACCTTTGGGAAGGAGGGGGATGATGTGCTGGATTTGACTTACCTTGGGAAGACCCAAAGTTCAGCATAGCTCATCCTTTGAGTGTGCTACAACCATAATTTCTTGGGTAGGGGCAAATGCCACTGTTGCCCTGAGCTGTGCTAAGCATCCAGCCTGCCTCTGCCCGGTCTGAGAAGGTGCTATAGTTTGAACCCTGTGTATAAGACAAACCTGAGGGTAGCTAATTTATGGATGAGGATTAAGTAAGAACTGAAATGTCTGGCCCTGTCCAGACCACAGGCATACCTAACTATGAGCAGGATTTTAGATGGTTGGCAAAGTCAGCCCATGTTAGTCTCAGCAGCTATGCCAGCTTAAACAGCTCTCACCTTTGCCTGTCTCCCATCAATCATCCCCTCTGCTTTGACAGCCCAGTTGATCTCAGGGCTGCCCAGGACACAGCATTAGTGAACAGATCAGGCTAGGCTTTTCTTCCAGGATTATTTTATAGCCTGGAGCAGTTCACTGACCCAATTTACCATGCTGGTTTACCAAACAGGCATGCCAGGCACTGGGTCAAAAACAAGGGAGGGGACATAGGGGATGCTTTAGGCTACTATTGCTACTGAGGAAAGGACCAGTGGATCTGCTTCGGGGATCAGGCCACAGCTGAGTGGGGAACCCTTTCTGGATTCAGGTGTTTTCAGTCTCTTCCGGGGCAACTCCCTTATTTTGAACTATGGAATCACTGGCAGACTCTTTAGTGTTGCTCATTTAAGTTACTCATAATTAACATTTAAACCTTCCCTGTGACAATGCCTCTCTGCCAGCCTTCTAGATGCACTTTTCCCTAAAATCCCACTAATTTGCCAGTACCATGCTGTTGATGAGTTGCTCAAAACTGAACACATGTTGCTAAGAGCCATAAACATAGAGCCTGTTACCTCCTTGTCTCGGAAACCAGTGCTTCAGTGCACTGAGCCTATCATTTAATTAACAGTTATCAGCGATGGGAATTGTATATATTGCAGAAGCAGCCAGCGAAGAAACACCGTCTGGGCAGATGTGTCAGAAAAGGGGATCTCTCTCATCCCTGCAGCCTGCGTAGCACAGGGGTCTCTGGGTTAGACCTCTATTGCTGTTTGAACCAACACATTTGTAAATGCAAGGCTAATTCCAGGACACAAAATATTTGTGGTTTAAGGCTACAACGCAGCTCTAGGTAAGCCACAAATGTTTGTGTTCCAGAGCAAGCATTTCCAGGGTGTCCAGACAATCCAGGAGAATTAATTTGATTGAACTGTCAGCCAGATGCACAGACTCCTGTCTAGACGTACAAAGCACACGTCAGGACAGGGCAGGTGGACGGGACACACGTATGAGGAGAATGTGGGTGGCAGCAGGAGATAGCGAAGGGAGCAGTGTTCGACAGCGTAGCAGATGTCTCAGCCTTCCGTTTGTCTAACCAATGCCAGACATCCTTACAAGGATTTTATTTGGCAGACAGTCCTCCTCCTTGGTCTTCCTTGAGGCCACATCCCGTCACAAGTCTGCGTGCGATTTGGTATTTGCTATCATGCTTAAGAATGCAGGAACACAAATATGGGCACATAACAAAAATTGGATTCTAGCAGAGAAGATAATTTGGGGATAAATGCAGCTTTTAAACATTTGCCCCCAAATTATAACTTGTTTCCTTGAAGGAAAATCTATGGACACTTAAGTCTCAAAAACTGGAGCCTCAGCCCCTTGTTGGGGATTCATCTCGGTCTCTTTGGGAACTAAAGTGGAAAGACGCTATAGACACAGGTAGCTAGGACGTGGCAGGTTGGTTGTTCAATTACCTCTAACTCCCAGGGGACACAGCAGTGTTGGATTTCTCATAGGACTTATCACCAGCTCAAGTTATTTGAGGGTCTTTGATCACAGAGAGAAATGAGATAGCAATTAGGCTGCAACGCAAGACCTCCTTTCACACTTGCCACAGACTTAAGTGGGACAGATGGTCCCAAGCAAATCTAAAAGCTCAGGCTGGGCAGATCTCAAATCACTGCTGAGCAGGATTTGCCAGTCAAGATACAACTCAGCAACAAAACTTTCCTGGATCATCCCAGCAAAGTATCAATACATCCAGCTGGACATCTGCCCAGACCACAGAGTTGTTTAAACAGCCTTGCTGCAGAAGTAAGTGCCCCAGAAGTCTCCAGTCTGCTTTAACAAACTTTTGCTAAAGCTGGAGTCTCCCAAAAGCTTTAATAATAAAAAAAAAAAAAAAAAAAATCTCTGCACCCAGTCATTAAAAAGAGGCAACACTGTGTCAGTGACCAAAGGAAATGGCAGGTCCCGCGCTAGTTAAAAAAGCAATTACATTCCTTGTTTGTAAAAATGTTCCCCTGCCAATGGAAACATAATTTTTAATAATTTTTTTAAGAGGCTGTTTTTTTAATAACCACTCTATAAAGCAAGCTGGGAATAAATACCCATTAAAATCAGATATAGAACTCAATATTAAAGAAAAAAAAAAAAAAGAAATGCACTGGGTTTAACTTGGTAAACTTTCTCTTCTGTGTTCCTGGACCCTGCAGAGCTGCCTCGCTGTGCTGCACTCTTTGCAATCCTTCCAGCAATTCCCCCATCTCCACTAAAACCCAGTTGTGGACATAAACTGGACAGGCCAAACTCTCTAATGATATCGAACCACGTGGCTTTTTGCCAGATCATCCGGACCTTCAGCCTCTGTCCCCTTTTCCCCATTTTTCCCAGCTCTCTTCTTTCTCATTTTCATCTGAAAGGAACTTAACATGAAACAGCCTTATACACAAACTCCGGAGAAAACAGGTACCATCCATCACAGCACTTTGGGCAGAATAGACTACGACACAACTGCAAAGAAAAATGTCTAAAAAAATGCATATTTTTGCACTCACGTATCAAGCAGATCTCTAAGCATGAACACTAAAACACAGCCTGCATTTGAGAACTCTTTTTTTTTTTTTAAATAAAGATGATTAGGTCCAGACAGAATCAAAGAAACTTCCACCTTGCCACATGAGCAGTGGTTTCCCAAGACAGCTTAGCGCCCACATCCCTTGGGACACTAGCTCAAACTGGAGGTATGAGGAAGCCAAAGGGACAAGCTGGTTAAATTATACAAATCTATTTTGTTGGTATAAAAATAAACAGAATTTTTAATTATTTTTGTTCTGAAAGCACTTAAAGCAGACATTGTTTTTTTCAAACTTCCCAAGGTTTTTAAGAAAGTTCCCCAAGTTTTTAATGCAAATATTAAGAGTACATTCTGACTACCAGAATACAAAAATATTTTGATAAACAATTTTGCTGGAAGTTTTATAACTTTAAAAAAAATGTTTTCACAAAGAATACTTTCACACAGGTACCTTTTTGTGGAAAATTTTGTTTTAAAAAGCCCATTGATCTTCACACATTTTTTGGACCGCTGGTAACAGGATGAAAGCTGCTCCTATTTATTTATAAACAGAAATTTGTAGGCAGAAGTTTTGGGGCCCATGCAGGTGTGCACATGTAAGCGCAGCCTCACCCTTGCCTTCAGCTCCACACAGCCGTGTCTGGCTGCATCTTGATGCCGGTTAGATTTTTAACAGGGAAGAGGATTATGTTGAAGGAGTTGTAAGGACAAGGTCAGCACCACGTTAACACAGCACAGCAGCCCATAGCAAAGGAGGAGCTGCATTTGCTGATGAAATAGTGTAGACATACCTTGAGTTTCCTACCGTAAAATGCAACCCGTTAGTCGGGATGCTACAGTGGTCATCAAAATAGTGGGGCAGTGGTCCTGCATTTCCACGGATGCAGAAAGGAGGAATGCAGAGCTCATGGCAGGGGCTGGAGTGCCCTCTCCATGCACCTGGGGTTCCAGGAGGAGTCATGTCTCCTTTGAAGTACGATTACAGCTGTGCAAATAATTACATTTTAGTTCCCTGGCTGAACTTGAAAACATGGTATTTTGTTTCAGATCCATACAAAATTATTTTAAAATTTTGAGTGCACCAAAAAATAGAATTCATCTGCCCCCCACCTGAGATAAAATGAAACATTGCATTCAGGCCAGAAGGAAAAAGATAAAACATTATTTTAAAATGTGCATTTTTAGTCAGCGACACTACCCTCAGCACACTACAAAAATACATGCAACAGAAGTGAAACAGCTTCATTTGAAGGGCTTGCAAATCAGTACTGCAAATACATAGCATCTTTCAGAAGGCATGAAGGATTGACACAGGGCCACCTCGGCACAGACAAGACAGGCAGTAGGTAAAACAAAATGGCTATAGGTCTTATGCCTACTTTGCCCGGGTGCCACCTTGATGTTTTACCACACCTTCCCTTTCCCCATGCCCCTTCCTATAGCAGCCCCAGACAATTAGAGGACAAGACTACTTCAGGTGCCCATCTGAGAAGCCCTGAGCCAGCTTGGGATAGACACTTTTCCTAACCCAAACACTTGAGTTCACACTTGCTGGTGTGATCACCAGCTCCGCAGCTCGAGCACCCCAGGGTAGACCCCATTCCAGCCTAATTCAGCCATGACCTGCATTCAGTAAATGGGTTCCACATTTACACATAGGATAAGGCACATGAAAAACATACAGTCCTTGAAGAAGTCACTCCTGCTGGAATTGGAGTACATACCCCCTTTTGGAGAAGGGCAGAGGCAAATACAGAGCTAGTGATCTCTTTCCAGAAAGGCAACACATTTATGCATTAACATGAAGGTGTGAAAACCTCTCAAACATACTTTATTCCCACCTGTAAGATCCAGAGCTACCTCCACAACTCCACTATAGGAGGAGAGGATCTGGACCAGCCAGACACATGCCAATTCCCCCATCCCAGCTGAGGGCACAGGAGAATCGCAGCTTGTTCATCCGCTGGGAGGATTCAGCATATGTAGAAGCTGGTCCAGGGCCAAGGAGGATTCTGACTGCATGTAAGTTTGCTTTCCTTTGGGAGGCCAAGAACTGCTGATTTCAGGGGCTCCTGCCCTATTTTCCTAGAATATAAGAGCTAGGAGGAGGGGTGCGAAGGAACATGCCTATCACCCTCCCCTTGTCTGGGATTGCTCTCGTGCTGCTAAAACCGCTCCGTCCACATGCTGCCGCCCTCACTGCAGGTGATAACTGCGAAGTTGGTTCTTGCCTGGTGTTGCCACGTGGTTCCTCCTCTCCTTCACAGGAAGGATTTGCAAAGGAGACTATATCTAGCCCCTGAAGTTAGTGGAGAGGCAAAGGTGCACATAAGCCACGTGAATGCTAAACAGCAAAATATCAGACCCTAGAAGGCCAAATTCAGCAAGTCTGACAATACTACGCAAAGGGGAGTACTGATCCCAACCATAGAATATTTCCAAACATGTTTGGAAAAAAAAGATTGCTACTTATGTCTTTACTACCAGTATCATCTTAAAATAATC
The DNA here is from genome assembly GCF_000690835.1 of Fulmarus glacialis. Classification (NCBI taxonomy): domain Eukaryota; kingdom Metazoa; phylum Chordata; class Aves; order Procellariiformes; family Procellariidae; genus Fulmarus; species Fulmarus glacialis. The sequence continues at coordinate 66,032 of NW_009223812.1, read as the reverse complement.
TGGAAAGTGATTTTTGGCTTATTAAAATTAACTTTCTAAGAAGTTGGCATTTATCCCCTCTCATAAAGGTAGAAGAAGCCATCAACAGCATTGCCATCACTTGCTTTACAACCACACATGAAATGCCAGCTAGGACTCGCACAGACAGAGCAGCCAGTGCCCTGAAAGGTCTCAGCGCTTTGAGCTCAGTTTGGAGAAGCCCCTCCATGCCAGAAGAGCCCCACAGAAGCCAGTGGGAGTCCATATGACTGAGATTTTTTGGCCAGATCTGGGCTTACGCAAATGGGGTGGATGAAAGGTGACAGAAGTAAGAGGCACTTGTGTTTACATTGCCTGACACAGCAAATGCCAGTTCTCATCTCCCAGGGACCACTATCCTGGCCTGACTGTGGTTGTGCAGCTCCTGCTATTATCATGAATATAAGTCTGCACATAAGTCTCCTTAAAATAGTTTGCATATAAAGTGAAACTGGCATACTTTGGCATATAAAACTGTATTTAATGAAGGACTAGTTTAAAAATCCTTGGTAGTTGCCAAGAATATTTCACCAAATCTGAACAGACACTTGGCCAGGTTCTTGCTGTTCCAGATGCATTAACGTTAGGCTCCTATTCTGAGACGCTGGATGACTCAACTGCAAAAACGCACTCCAGCCCCAGGCTCAGCAAGGAGGGTGGAGGAAACAGTCTGGTCCAACACAAAGACACAAAGTCAGTGGGAGCCTGTGCATTGCCTTTAGTGGCCTTGGATCTGGACCTGGGTGTGTGTATATTCCCAGCACACATTTCTCTTCCCTACCAATACCCCAGCACTGCATAAGCAGCCTGGATCACCTTCCCCAAATCTTCCTCTGCCATCTCCTCAGATTTTAGTTTGGTGATCAGAAGTCAAACTTCTCCTGTATTTTTTCCAGATTCATTTTCTCCATTTCACAGCACAGAATAACCCCCAAAAATCACATCCAGTGTTCTTCAGTGCATACAGACTCAAGTCCAACAGTGAGAAAGAGACAATTTAATTACTTATCTTTTAAGTCAAAGCTGCAATATTATATTGGGAAGCACTTTTCCTCTATTAGGTGTTAAATCAGATTTATAACAGGCTTCAGCTAGTTGATATTTACCTACCTTGCATATACAATGGAATGAAAAAGTGACATCGTAAAAATCCATAATAAAAGTCTTGGGGGCAAAACTGTTTGGAAATTTGTGATTCAGGGTCTACATTTGCCATCCAACTCCTGACTGCAGACTGAGAATTGAACAGAAGTGATCTCGTATTCAACAGCTTTAACAAAATATGCGAAAAGGGCTGGCGGCAAAGATGATGGATTGGAGAAGAAGTAGAAGGCACAAGATGGAGGAGCAAACACAGGAGAAAGGGGTCCTCTGTGTTTGAAGATTGCTTGCACCCAATCTAATTCAAACTGGAATAGATTCACCGTCCTCAGCTACCAGATTCAGGATAAAGAACAATGAAGACACAATATGAATTGAATGGGTAAGGTCCTCAGTTAACGTAGGTAAGTCCATTCCTGGTCTGACACGATTGTGTAGCAGTAAATTATTTTAGACAGTGGTTCAGTCATTCTTCAGGCAGGAGCTATCCTGGTTTACAATGCCAGCAGACCCCTGGCCAGCAGCCTCTCTGAGGCTGAATCCTGCACTGCTGAAGGAGTGCAAGGCTCCTTTTGCATTCAGCAGATTTCCAGCCTTGTAGCCCATGTCTTACAGATTGATCATGCCATAATCATGATATGCTACTGGAGTATACTTCATTCCTTGTACTGATACTCCAGTCAAAGTTTCACTGCAATGCACACACCCCAAAAAAATAAGTGTGCCTGTGGTTCTTGGAAGCCTAAAGTTAAACTTCTTAATAGCATAACAAAAACAACTGAGAGATTATTCAGTGCATCATCCATGGCATTTATTAATATTAGATCACCCATGCTCATTGGCTGCTTTTCTCTTCTGAGTAGCCATCAGTAGAGATTTATTTCCTTCCAAATGATTTCTCCCTTCTTGAGTCAGAAGGGACCTATGTGAGAAAGTCATCTTTTGGAAAAACACAGTAAAAGAAAAAAATCTATCCCTAAATTGCTCCTTTTCAACACAGTCTGAATTACAGTAGCTTTTAACAGAGTAGCAGAATAGCTCAACATACAAGGCTTCCTTTCTGTCGCAGAAGAGGCTAAGACAGAAAGTTAAAACTTAATGTTTACATCCTTTTCTAGACAGATGGTTGTTTTTCTTCTCTAACCAAATATGTATATCTGGCCTGTCTCCAGTGCCCCAGTGGTGGTGCTGTCATACTTTACCCTGTCGCCTGCAAAAAAAAAAAAAACAAAACATGCTTTTCCTAATATACCAAGCTAGACACTGTATTTTCAAGTCCACCACTTGAGCAGTCACTGCTTAACCTTTCAAAATCCTGGAAATGCAAATGACAGCATCTGAGCACTCATTACTAGCACTGTTGCATCTTCTCATGGTTCAAATGTCTTCAGCAGTGAAACTGCTGCAGATTAATCTTCTGCAGCTCCTTCTGCTAAACAGGGTGAAAGGTTTAGACTTACAGCTTGCCCACTTACAGCTTTCTCCACAAATCTTGTTTCTCTCGGGGCTCAGAACCTTGCTGATGAAGAACTCAAAGGGCTTTCCATTGACATCAGCAAGAGTTGGATCAGGCCTGAAACAGCTATAAACGTAAGCTTTCTTTGCCTCTAACAAAACTTGTGAGCTTCTGAGGTTGGAATTTTGCACTTTCCAATCCAAGCTCATCAGACTCTCACTCTATTTCTGGAAGCTTTCAAAAACATTCCAGGGAGCGCCTTTCTTGGGCTTGCAATCATATAACGTATCTTTACATCCAGCCACTAAAGGAGTGAAGGCAATAAATAAATAAATCTGCAAATTCTACCTTTCTTCAGCATGTCATTCATTGTTAAGTGGCTCAGACAGCAGAAGGCTATAATCACAATTATGCTGTACCTTCCTGAACTGAGAGATTGCAGTTCTGATTTTTATTAGGTTGACTGAGCCATTTGCAAGGGATTTCATCTTAAGTCAGAAAATCTGCCAGCACATGTCTGAGTTCACGTTCAGTCAAAGCACCATGTCCATGTCATATTTTCTTGGGCTGTGTGAGCATGTCTTAAGCCTAGTGAAGTATAAAAAAGAGCCTTTCCAAAGAGTTACGCAAAAAATACTACCATTAATGTTGCTTTTGGAATATCTCTTTTCCTTCATATCAGAGGAACAGTTATTTGGCCCATGCCATCTGCGGTTCTCTAGCTGAGGTTCATCACTGCCTTCCTGACAGCTTCCTTCTAAGCCAGTAGCAATTACATGAACATAATTAAGACGTTATAATCCTCTAAAGTTTAATTAACACCTCTCATAAAGCAACAGTTCCACCACAGATCCCAAATCAAGGGGAACTTCATTTCAGGCACCCAAGTGAGTTTGGGGTGGTCTCCAAAGAGCTGATCCATGCACAGTATTATCTATTTCCAATAGGCAAGAATAAACTGAAGTTATGGCTAATGCAACATTTTCCTAGGGAATCCGTTATGTGCTTTCCCCACGAAAGGGGGGAAAGATTGAATCACTTTGTAAAATGAGACAATATAGTACAGACACAAGGAAGCTTTTTTGAAGATCAATCGAAAGGTCATATATACACTGCATGGATAAAATTAGTGTGTATTAACGAGAGAGACATTTACTTTCCACAAGCAGCCAGTTTCACCTTACTGTAATATAAAAGCCTGGTAAACTTCATGTAAAGAGTGGGCATGTCTATTAAAGTAAATATTGGTAGAACATGATCCTAAATTTAGTATTTACATTAAGTGGAGCTATTTCAAAGAGTGATTTTTCTCTATTTGAAATTATCGTTAATAAATCTCACCAGAACTTTAAAAATCAGAACACCCAAAATACTGAAATTGGGACTCTCACCTTCATTTAAACAGTAATCATGCAAGTGTAAGCAAGCAGAAGGATAAATAGAGCCATCATCCCTCCTTTCTTTTTTCTTTACAGCCCAGCAAAGGGTGAAAAAAGCAGCAGAACTGGGAAGCCATCTGCAGGGATTAAGTCCAGCCACCTCTGGATTCAAAAACACAGCTCTTCTGCTATATTGAAGCCCAGGTCCTATTCAGCTTTTGATGGGGATAGGGTCATGAACCTAGAGAGCAATAGGCAACAAGAGGCCACAGACTCAGAGTTGGCTGTGTAGGCAAGTTGTCCACGGGTTTCCGTATTAAGCACTCTGAGGGCTGCTACAACAAGCAAAGCTGAAGCAAGATTTCAGATGCCTCCATTAAATCTTAAAGCGTGAGAGCTCTGAAGAATGAGCTGATCATATCCTTTATGCTCTCCCATGGGAAGGACTCTGCATAGAGTTGCATCAACCCAAACATAATGAAGTTGTGTTATTATGTGGTGCCTCTGCAACGGGAGTGTAGAGACAGTCCTTTGTGCTGATGTACATAGAATCATAGAGTCATTAAGGTTGGAAAAGACCTCTAAGATCAAAGAGTCCAACCGTTAACCCAACACCCCCATGCCCACTAAACATGTCCCTAAGCTCCTCATCTACACATCTTTTAAATACTTCCAGGGATGGTGACTCTACCACTTCCCTGGGCAGCCTGTTCCAAGGCCTGACCACTCCTTCAGTAAAGAAGTTTTTCCTAATGTCCAGTCTAAACCTCCCCTGGTGCAACTTGAGGCCATTTCCTCTCGTCCTATCGCTGGTCACTTGGGAGAAGAGACCAACCCCCGCCTCGCTACAACGTCTTTTCAGGTAGTTGTAGAGCACGATAAGGTCTCCCCCTCAGCCTCCTCTTCTCCAGGCTAAACAGCCCCAGTTCCCTCAGCCGCTCCTCATCAGACTTGTTCTCTAGACCCTTCATCAGCTTTGTTGCCCTTCTCTGGACACGCTCCAGCACCTCAATGTCCTTCTTGTAGTGAGGGGCCCAAAACTGAACACAGGAGTCGAGGTGCGGCCTCACCAGGGCCGAGTACAGGGGCACGATCACCTCCCTACTCCTGCTGGCCACACTATTTTTGATACAGGCCAGGATGCCGTTGGCCTTCTTGGCCACCTGGGCACACTGCCGGCTCATGTTCAATTAGGAAACCAATGTCAGCTCTTTCTCAAGCATGTACACAGCTATCCCCATATCGCTTGGTAGTTTCATGAAGACACTGTCAAGCTATCTGTAAAACAGCAGAAGCTGCCAGTCCTTTTGGATCAGTGAGCCAAGGTTTCACGCTGTGTCTTGGGAACCTCTGTATATCTGTACCACTAAGCTTTAAATAGAAAATGCCAGAAAGTTGATGTAGTTCCATGGAGGTGAAGCTAAACTTTTCCCATCAACCAGATATTGTCATTTTCCCCTCATCAAGACCTCTGGGGCCAACCCTTCCCCAGTTTTCATAACAGCAGAGGTCTAGATTCACAGTTAATAATTTCCATTGATCCCTGAAGCAGATTACAGAACTCAGGGTATTTAAGTCATAAGGCTGTTAACTCACAAGCAGCAGCTGAATCAAACATCTCTAGGCAGCTACGGGATAGAGACCCTGTTCATCAGGACATCCTAAATGATATATTGCCTTGATGATTAAGAGGGACTCAAGACCTTTTTTTAATCTATTGATTCACAGACCTGCAGAAACAGCATGTCCCCACTTCCAGAAGTGACATATCTTGAAAGTGTTGCATGTCAGGATATCTTGATAGGCAGAAGGGAATAGTTTTGGACAGGAATCATAATTTTTTCCTGACTGCTAACATCTGTTTGCTAAAGCCTACAGAACTTCCCTGGAGTTTTGAGGTTTAAAAACATTGCTTGAAGATGACATACTAAATATTACGAAAAATGTGCCTCACAATCCACACCCAAAACCCCCCAAAGAACATTTCATATTTTCAGACTTTGGTCAACAAAACTTTTTTGGACTGTTTTTAGTTCCTTAAATGATGGGTGTTTAATTAAAAATGAGCCCATGTACCAGAATTGAGAGGGAACTAGACAGCCATAAACCCACAAGGCCAATTTTGAACTAGACTGTGATGGGAAAATAGTGGTTATATCCAACAACATCATCTTATTGGGAACTAGGATTGTTTGCAACCACACTCATTGAGCCACCATGTATATAGGTAAACAAACGGTAGATGGATATTTCCTGTCTCCAACACCCTTGAAAGGTCTGCAATGGTGCGGTATACTCCAGTAAAATGTTACCATTCAGAAGGGTGCCTAATTCATCTTCCAGCAGAGCTGTGATTTGATAGCACATCACTGACCACCGGCAGCCATCACTCCTCTTCCTAGGGTGACATTCATTGACATTGTTCTCCCACAGTCTGCTTTTTCTGCACTAAATTTGCTAACCTTTTTCTCATTCTTCCCTTTCCCCTAAAATCAATCCTATCCACATTTGTGATTTATAAAGCTTCTCCCCCTCATCTCTCATTTGCTTTGTGTCACTGAATAACTTGCTCAGCTGGATGGACCAGCCATTTTTAAGTTCCCGAGTAGAAACTCACATGTCTACAAATCCAGGAACGGGCAAAGCATGGTGAAGAAAGGGGCCTTTACCAGTGCAAGTAGCTAGAGAAAGATACTCCTTTCTGCTGATAAAACAGAGCATAAAAGAACTAGGGCATACAGGTCTATTTAAATGCAGGTGGCCTCTTTTTTGGAAAGATGCGTAAGGATACAGATTTCTCCTTAAAATACATGGGACTAAAATACCCAAGCATTTTTAAAAATCTAGTCCTCATTGGCTTTGGGGAGGGGGGGCGGGGGGAGAAATCAAACCCAGAATACTAGCTCCTCAAAGGAAAGAGGACAGAAATCCAAATGGTGGCTCAGGGGATATAATGTCTCTTAGGTTAGTTCTGCAACACTGCAGCCAGCCTTTCAGCTTCAGCCTATTGAATCAGAAAGTTTTTACCTGTCTTGGAGGACTTGCATACCATGGATTAGGCTACAAGACCATCCAAGCCCAATAACCTTCCTCTAACTGCTGCAGCCAGCTACATAAGGAAGCATATGAGGACAGGCATTTAGCAACACCTCCCATTATTCTCTCAGTTTTTGGCGATGCTGCTTCTTGAGCCAGAGTCCGCAGGCTTAAACAGACTTTGTGCTTAATAATCCCCAAGAAATCTTCTTTCCGGTAATTTCTCTAAAGCCTTTTTTTGATTTCAGTAGTTGCTTGGCAACTTTTGGCAATGACTTCCACACCTGAGTCATATGTGGTGTGACAAAGTACCTCTTCTCATTCATTTTGAAGAATCCAGCTAGTAATTTAATGCCTCTGATTTTTAAAGCATGAGTGACTAAGCCTTCCCCGCTGACCTTCACCCTGCAGGTCATGAAGTTAAAGACAGTTTTCTTGTTCATCTCTTCCATGCTGAAACAAATAACACTTTCAGTCACCTCTTGTACAAAAGCCATTCCACACCCTTTGTTTATTTTTGTCCTTTTCTGTATACTTTATTCTTTTGAGTATCAAATACCACATGCAGTTCTTAAGGGAAGGATGTGCTGAGGATCTATACATTGCCACAAGTTTAATTTATTCTTTTTCCTGTCCTGGTAGTCTTAGCATCATGCAATCTTTTTGTTACCCCAGTTGAGTTGCTATTCCATACAATCACCTATTACATATTTTACTGAAGAAGGTGGGTTTCAAAACATTCTAGAAGTTAGATTTGCATGTGCATGATGAAATGCCAGCCTGGTCACAGAGGGGATAGAGCCATATTAACCAAGGCAATATGGTACTCTAAAGTGACAGTCCCTCTTCAAGCTCGGGAACTAGCAGAGCATCTCAACAGTGTGCTGTGAGGCAAAGCTAACTTGTCACCTCAAGACCTGGATGTGAACATAGTTCTTGCAATCAGACACTGTCCACCAGCAAAGGACAGAGCAGGACTTCATCCTTTAAGCAGGCAATGGGCAGACATCAGCTTGGCCATAATGTGTGTTTATATATGTATAAATATATATGTTTATATAGGTATACATAGAGAGAGATTTTTTTTAAAGTCAGTTTGAACTTTATTTTTAGGCCAGCAGAAAGCCACAGATGAGGAGGCCTGCTCTTTGGCAGTGATCCAGCTGTGCACATTTTCAGCATCTGGAATGCTAATGAGTCCAGCTCTATTAAAATAGGCTCCTTACCACTTTGCTTGTGCTAGTTCCCTGAAATAGCAGCCAAAGAGCACTTAGCGTAACACTCTTCATAAAAGATGAAAGGACAGCTCAAATACCTGTTAAAGCTTCTCTCCAAGGTCACTTCCAGAATCTGACTTGCTTTCAGGATCAGACACACTTGGAGCTAGAGTATCCAAAACTGGCAGTAGGGAGTTACTGAAATTTGTAGCCAGTGAAGAGAGATCAGAACCAGACTATTAATGAAGTCAGCTCACACTCTGATACGTCTCAGCATCATCTCTAGTACTCTGCTGGGTTTCTCGTATAACGATATCTCAGCGTTCTTCATACCAGACTTAAGTAGAACAGACTACCTAGAAAGAGCGCCCAGTTAAGGACTGGAGATTCTCGTTTAGCTCTCAACTCTGCTTAGGCATGCATGCCCTTTCAGCATTGATCTCTGCAGATATTTTTCACCCCTTGTTCCCTTCCAATTTAAGAGTTGGAGACTCTACAAATCTGGATCTTAGATTTGCCTGGGGTTTCCCTTCTGCTAAAAGGACCTAATTGCTCCTATTCTGAACTTTATCTGTTTAAAGCAACAGCACTTAAAGTGGGAATTGTACTCGGGCATCCCTAACTCAGACTTCAATATTGGCTGGGTTGCAAAAGGTAAATCACTGTCTAATATGTTCAGAAGTTAATTAATACAGCAATAGGCAGCATTAAGCATTAAGTTAGCACCATGTTTTATATTGATTAGCTGTGCTAGTTTATGAGTAAATAACCACGACCATTCTCTTACTCCTTTTTTTGAAAGTTCTGAAATTCACGCTATTAAGTGCAATATCAGGACATATGTTTCTTATTGCCATATTATTTCTCCTAAAAATACTCATTCAGTAAATGCCATCATAAGCCATTATGCTTCTTTATTCACCTGTAAAGTCTGAGCACAAAGCCTGAGTATTTTCAGTCTGTTTGGATTCTTTACATTGTGCCCGGCAGTTTAAAAGATACTACAAGTTAAAAAATGAGAACAAAAGTTGAGAACAAAAGCTGAACAGTTTGTCAACAGTTTGACCTATTCTGGAATACGAAATTTCAGGAAAAATTCTTACCATTTTGACCAGATTAATTCAAGGGCAAGGGAAACAAACAAAAAAGCCACATAAAAGTGAACTCCCTTTCTCCAACAAAATTCAAAGTTTTGACAATGTCAAATCTATCTGTTTCTCCTGTTCTTTTCCCCTGAATCTATTGGAGTCTATAAAACACATTGGACTGGTTCAAATCAGGGTCTTCAGCTTTGATGACCCATGTGTAAGTGATAGGACCAACAAGTGGCCCCCTTTAAAGATTGCTTAGCACACAGCCAGCTCTGTGGTTCCTCATCCCCTCTTCTCCACATCAATAATGAGAAATCACTTTGCAACCAGAGTAACAGATGGAAGGGGAAAAATAAATCCTTTGCCTTGCCTAGGCATGCACCAAATAAGTGGACAGCTTCACCATTGTTGTACAATATAAAGCCTGGGGCCCAGGTTACAGAGGTCACCTTCTTCCTTTATAGTTTTAAACAAGCTATGCTATCCCCAAGTTATAAAAGTCTTCCAGGTACAAATTAATGTACTTTCTCCATACATCTGTTGCCTTTGACAGCCTTGGTTTTGTTCAGGTTTATGTGATGACCTCATATGATGCAGTGTTTCTTGTTTATAGGCAAATGGAACACGATTTTCCCAAACATGCCAGTCTAGAATACGCCGAGCGCATTCACTGTAATCGATCTCCGAAAAGGAGGCAGGGGGATGTTCCCTCTCTTTTATATCCCCATGGAGAAGAGCACTTTTCTTCCACTAAGCTATAACAAAAGGCAAAGCCATTTTACTAATACTTCCCCAAACTCCATTTCCAATCATATTGACAGTAACTCACGAAACCTCACCTCAGCACTAACACAGCCATCAAACATGATAAGTATTAACTTTTTTAATGAAATCTAAAAACTAGGTCTGTCTAGACAGGAAGGGATGAGTAATCAAGCTCTCCAATCAATCCAGCTGCACAGGTTTGTAAAGATATTTGTTTTAGCCAGCATTTCACTTCTTACTGGCAAGTTCTACCTTACACTGATACCTCTATTATGCTTCGGCTTAATTTTCTAACCCCAGGTTTATGAAGCCTCTAATAAGAGGGGTCCCTTCACTTCCAACTGGCAACGCCTTCCAGCTTTGCACAGCACATGTTTCTCCTGGATTAGAGAACAGAGAAAACTTTTTTTTATACATAGTTAAACGCTAATCTGGTGAGTTACCTAAACATATGCCTAACACACGAGTAATCTCAGTGAAGTCAATAGGGCAGTCACATGCATAAATCTAGGTATGTATTTAAATACTTTAACTGCAAGTCTAAGATATAACTATGAAGAACACTTAAAACAATAATGATCTTTAACTGTGATCTACAAGTGAAAAGATCAGTGGCAGGGAGCTGTGGTGGTGATAGAAGTCACTAGTGAGTTCACAAGATTAGACCAGCCTCATCAATTTACTAAAGTGGCAAATTCAGCTGTTTTGAATAAATGGTGATCAAAGGTCCCAGCCTGCTGACTGAATGGCAATGTGTCGTCAGCTAACACCAGCTCATTATCAAGGTCTTCCCAATTTAAGAGAGTCTGTTGACTTCAGTTAAATACTAGTTAGTATCTTCACTATGTTATAACCTAAAAACAGACAAGGCAAAAAAGTGACTTTTCACAGAGGTAGCCACATTATATTAGGATTGTACAACACAGCTGTGCTCTTCCTTCCCCACTAGTTCAAATTCCTTAGGGCTTTCAGTTTGAATACTACAACTGTTAGAATATAACAGAGAAACAGTTTGAGCAAATACAGGGAGCCAAGTGAATACAGAAGATGCAATGGCTCTTACTTTGTAATGAAAACAAGAATTTTAGTTACTGAATGCCTCGAACTACCTCGAATGTGCCGATTCTGCACATAGGACTCCACGTCTGAGATCAGCCAGTTCACCTAGCATTATTAGCTGCTCTTCTATTTTGAACATGGTGTGGTCTGATTTTTCAAAACTCAGCAAAAAGTAATAATATTCTCTGGAGGAGAGGGGAACCTCAGCCTTCAAAATGCTTAAACAAACTCAGGATATTCTCATAGTCATGAGATTTTGATCCTTCCTTTGCTTTCCAATGTAACAGAACATCAGTCAAAGGTTTTCAGAGATTGTTCAAGCCTTTAGATAACTGGTGGCTTCAGGAATTTTAAGAGAGCTTAGTACTAACTACTGTTTTCAAGGCATGCAATGCATGAGAGGTTTCAATATGCTGGGCACTGTTTCCTCTTCAGCCGCTTATGGATTCACCCATCTCTATCATCCCCATTCACAACGCTGAATTTCAGAGATGACCCCATTTGTGGCCATCTTTGTTGGCTCCCCCCAGATACAGACAGAAGACCTTGGTCTGAAAGAAGTAGGCCATGTTTCCAAGACTGCTAAAATTGCTCCCCAGATCAAAAGACTCAGCTTCCAAGAGCTTTGGTTCCCAGAAAGAGACTGGCTCAGAGTGGGTGGCTACTTGGTAGAACTCCTCAAAAAGTAAAACCATCGTGATTTTTTTCCATATAAGGGTATATATGTATATTCTAGAAGAGTACCTATATTATAGAAGGGTTCTGGGTTTTTTTCTTGTATTATTTGTGGAACCGGAGTATTCAGTATCTTCAGATATTGGACAACAGCCCAATTCCCCAAAGTTTCACTACAACAGACCCTTTGTCTGAGAACTCATTACAAAGTTTATTATTAATTGCTCAGTGCTCTTACTCAGAGGTGTCAGTCATTCAGCTGAGGTGTAGACACAATTCCCAATGGCAGAGGTAACTAATTACAGCTCCCTCCCCTCTCTCACCTCCGAACTGTCTGAAGTGAAGCAAGAACAGCCCACAAGCAAACTCATATTTGCCCATCTATCTGCCCAGTGGGTGGGCTTCAGCACACTATGTGATATTTTACTTGCCCCTGCCAATGGTGAAAGCCTACATGTTTGTGTAGAAAGCAACCAGCCAATAATCCATATTCTCCTTTTAGTTCCTTTGGATGAATTCAACTTGTTAGAAAATGGCTTTTGGCTCTGATAAGCAGAGGAAATGGAAAAAGCGCAGCTCTGCCTTTATCTGAGACTCGCTTGTCTTAATCTGCGGTAGGTTTGAAACTGGTGAGTTGTTTTGGATAGCAGAGTGGTTGACTTTTTCAGCTATGGCAGGTTTAGCCTCAACTTGAGCGGGATTCAAGATGAGAACAGCTAGTAGAAATGAATGGTCAGATAAAAAGCTTTCACTGGAGAGTTTCCAATACTGCCACCTATGCAAACTTAACTCTGGCACAAAATCTGGAAAAATAGTTGGCTTGGATTTGTCATATGTTTCCTTAGTACTGTGGGAAGCATATAACTATAGCAAGTACTATTATTATCTGTGCTTTAAATATAGCATCTAGCCCAGCTTAGTATTGTCTACAGTGATAAATGACAGCTCAAAATATACATTTATACACCAACTTTGGCAAGGACATCTGTGTTAGATGTAAAAGAATCCTATGTCATACCATACACATGCTAATGAGCAATACTAGCACCAACACTCAGCTGGCTTTCCTGAGTCAGCAGCTCCCAAAGTTAACAAAGTTATGACATACATTAGCCTATAGACCACTCCACCTCTGATGTCTTCCCAGATAAATAAAGTCATTTTGCCCATTGAGCCTGATTGCTCAAATTGTTGCATTTTCTTAAGAACCGTTACTACATCTAACACTGTTTCTGCTCATTTTTCCCCCATATATATATCCTCATGCAGCCTCCTTTCAGGAGATCCTCTTCAAAAAAATGGTTGGCAATATGAGAAGCAGCTTATTCCTTACCCGGTCAGAGCAGGAGTCTTACTTGATAAACGTTGCACCAACTAGCCTCTGGTTTGATTTTTTTTGGCAGTTCCAGTGGTTTCTCAAGCAGAGGCTGCTTCATGCAATGTATCCATGTAACACTGACATTAAGGGATGACTGATATCCTGCCTACTGTAAGAAATAGATAGAGGTTGTCCCCTTTGCTGCTTTGAACATCTTATCCATAGTCTCCTGCGACCATCTTTGTTACTTTAAGATAAAAGCTATAATAATACAAAAGAGAAAATTTCAAGGTAACTTAAAAGAACTAAAAGGGCCAACGTTGGGAATGGGACATGTGGCTCTTCTGGGCTCTGTTGAGCACACCAGGCTTTAAGTAGCAGAAAAAGTACATCTGCTTTTCCTGTGGAAACAGCAACAGAATAGGTAGTTACATGAATAAGTAAATGAGTAAGTACTGGCTGCATGACAGCATGGATGAATGTGAAATGATTTTTAAAAAGGGCACCAAGTGTTCAAACACAGCATTAGAAAGTAATATTGCTGTGCTGCCACTGCTGGACCACCACTGTGGCCTGAAGATGAGCTGGAGAGAGGAGAATACAAAGCCATCCTCCCCTTAACACTCTGAATATAAGCACGATCAATATTATTTTATTAAGAGACTAGCCTGGGAACTATGGGAAATGAAAAATGCCTAGACAGAGGTATAACTTCCATCCCTTAAACCACACATTTCAAAATACGTGTTTAAAATAGGCAGTTCGTACCCACACAAATCTAGCTCCAGAGTTAGATGAGTTTGAGACACAGGGGAAGTTGGAGGTTTTCAGTTCAGTCCACTATAACTTAGGGTATGTATCTAAGTGGATTTAGAGGCTATTGAAAAAGCAAGATACTATTTATACAAAGAGGTTTGGTTCAAACACTCCCTCCCCAAGTTTAAATGTGAAGAACTGAATGCCAGCTTAGACTAACAGCTCTTTGCATGGCACTGGTAGCATAAAAGGGATCTGTTCAATAATCTTTCCCAGAATCATGCCGAAAGACTTAATATAACATTAAACCTCAAAAGGTTCCTGGTTTCAACATGTGCATGATAGTAACATATTGATAAATTAAGACTTTTACCAAGTATTTCAATTTTCCCCCAAAATACACCATGAAAGTGATTATACATTACAAAATGTTCCCATCACCTTTTCAACAGCAGAGTCATAGCCTACATTTTTATCCATACCATGTTTGAATACACAGAGCAAAGCTCCCTAGGAGATTCTGGTGACTTTGTGCTGCTCTGGCACTGCAGGACTGTTAAAAGCATGGTCATAGCACCTCTTCATTAATGGAGAAAAGAAAACAGCTAAAATACACTAGTAAACTCCTTGTAAGGTTATATGAAAAACACAGAACATTGCTGAATAATGAAAAAATATTCATGATTAATAGAAAAAGCCATCAAGAATGAATGATTAGACAGGCAATTGAATCAACTACAGAACTGTTCTGGTTCTAGTAATTATTTATCCACAATGCAAAAAATAACAATAGAATAAACTTCTGGAGGTTAGCAGTTGGGAAACTATGATTTCTATTACAGCATCTCTCTAAAAAGTTATATTTCAGTAAGCACCATTTGATTTAGGACCCTAAGTCTCATTTAATTAGACTGCATTAAGCACCTGAGGGCAGGGGCAGACATCTAAACACCTTAAAGATTCTGGGGCACAGGACCAAGTTAGAGCTACTCTAGGCACTTAAAGATGCAGGCTGACACTGATTAAAAAAGGCAACCTTTTCTTTTTAAACACTATCTTACTGAAAGTACATGTAATTTTTAAAGGAACTCAGTGACTTGGAGAAGTGATTCTTAGTACATCCAATGTATTTTAGTTTGTGTATCGCATGCATAAAGACACTTAGTTCATTCAGCTCATCAGTATTTTGTGTTTTTCATCAAAAGAACATGATTACTTTTGAATTCCCCATCTGATCTAGTTTAAACTTCAGGGAATGATAGGCATAAAATTGTAGCTAAAAACTTATTCTAAATACGGTGTGCAGCTTGTAAAACTTAACAGCTCCACTTACAAACTCAATCCCTATCAGAATTTAGCATACCAATACCCAAAACCACCTCCAGACAAAGACAGGAGAGAGAATGAGCCCTACAGGCACAGCACTGGCTACACACAGAGACAGGGCACGATACTAGCGAGGTGGGAGCTGGAGAATCTGCAGCTTGTATTCTTCCCCACTGACAATACAGATAGAGCTGTATACTTCCACACACACTGCTGCATCCTTTCCTACGTAAGGACAAACACAAGATAACAAAACCTGATCAATTCTTGGCTAACGAGACCTTTCAGCTGCTCACAACCAGTATCTTACGCACCCCAAGCGCATTACAGCAAATGCAGAACATGAGTGGAAATAACATCTGTAACACCTATAGCAAAAGAAACCAAGACCATTTCCATTTACTGGCTCCTGCTTCACTCTCCATTTTGAGCTGGCTGTTCATCTCGTATGTTGCTGGTCATCAGGATTGACAGATATTTTACAGCTCCTTAATTCATAAATAGCTCAGTGAGACGGGAAATGGGTCAAGGATTTATCAACTGCTTACATGGTAACCTTTCATCAGCCTCTCAACTTCACAGCTATTTTTATATATAACACATATGTACATATATTGGCTTGCAGCAAAATAGGTCATGTTCAGTAAAATGCATGTTCTGAAATAGTTTTTGCCAATTCAGCCGTTACATGGATTTCCACCCAAGATACAGTTCCCATACTACTGTTCACTTCGAATAGGATCTCAGCGAGGAGACAATCCTGTTGATTATAGATGGTGCTCACTACCTGAGGCTTCTAGAAAGAGTGCTCAGCTAGATGGGAGAGGGGAGCACCACCACACCACCAGCCCTCTCTGGGCAGAGACACCAGGGGATACAACAGAGGCCACACTGAAACTCCTTAAATTCTATTAAAGCTATTGTCTGATAAAAAGACCAGCCTCAACATTGATGGATGAGACTGACTCCAGCTCTATACACTACCAGAGGGACAAGGTATTAAAAACTTCCAATTCTCCTTGATATCTTCTGCAGGCTTTGCACTGTCGCTTGTCTTTCAAGACTCCATTTCCCATCTGAGCACAGCCAGGTACGTGGTGCACAGGAAAGGGCAAGGTCGAAGACACTGGCTGCGTCCTATGCCGGTCGGTCAGACAGGGAGTGGTGGCAGAGGTTCTCCCCTTGGGCATCCACGCAAACGTAGCCACATTACCGTCTGCAGCACAGGGAGGAAATAACTGGAGCCTCCGGACTGAGACATGGGGCATTTCTGCCTGGTCTACAGTGGCAGCGCTTTCACAGGAGTCAATTATTCAGCCTGTGTATTTAAAGACTCAGTAAATAACTACTCAGGGGATGGTTTTTTTTCAAACATACTAATGATACTTTCATCAAAAGACCCTTTTTACAGAAATAGACGAAGGAGAAAAAAAATATTTATTCAGAGTGTGTTTCATGGAAGCTCCATTGGCTGGTGTTTTATGGTAAATGATTACTGTGTTCTAGGGACAAACAGACCTGGTGGGCCAGACTTATTCCTGTTCTTGAACTAGCACAGGTGCAAGCGAAATAGCTTGTACCTTGTCTACGCAGACTCTGCTGAAGGAGGAGGGATTTTTCCCTCCAGTTTGCTTTAGACTAGCCCTTTAGTGCACAGTTCCACTGGAGCATAACGTTGTCCCCATCATCATGCCTCTTCCTTCTCCATCTCTTATTGAAGCTTGCCAAAGAGATGGACAGATTGAGAAGCGGTGGGTTCACCCCCACACCCTACAGGCTTTCTGGGCTGCTCAGTGACAGAAGTATTCAGCCCCTGCCTTTTGGAAGAACAATTTGCAGAAGATCCTGCAGACACATCTGCCTCCAGCCTTTTGGTTACATATTCTAGTCCCCAACCAAAGTACCTTTTACCAGCATGACCAAGAAAAAAGGATGAGAATAAGGTTGTCCTAAGCAGTAGTAGGACATGACCTTTCTTCTCATCTGCTGAAGGGTTCATCCCTAATTACTATTCCTATCTTTGGGCAGGAATTTTGGGTGGTCTCTTTTAGGAGCGCTTTGGAAATTTCCCTCTAGCTCTGTAATCAGCTGCTCTTAAGTCTGTCTGCAACAGCAGACAGCGGGAAACAGCATGAAAGGATGGACCCAGTCGGGCTAGTGCTCAGAAAACTGTTCATACTGGGATCTTTCTCACGGTTGCTCAGACAGCTTGAAATATTATTCTTCAGTGACTCATATGATGGCGTATTGTCAGTAAGGCTGTGGCCTTTTGTACAGAGTCACAACTCCATGTTGTGCCTCTGTCCAAAGCAGGGAGACACGCCACAGCAACTGTTCCACATCTAATACGGAAGCAGAGACACGCTGCCAGTTGTGCAAAAAGGGACATTTGAACTGGCCAGCGACTCAGACTGATTGCGTATCTTCCTGAGAACAAACAGCCTAATATTTGCAACAAGGTCTGAAAGCTGCAGAAATGGAAGGAATCCCTCCCCAACCCCAATGCAATATCTTTTTTGTTGATCCAAACACATGAATTTTGAGCTGTGCTTTAGGATTGGAGACAAGACTCCTGCATTGTAATCACTTACAAAGTAGAGGCTCCAAGGAAATTAGATGCCTATAGAAGTTTGTATGCATGGAGCACACGTGCTGCTTGTGACCCATTCATTTGGGAATGGGGATGCAGGTATAACCTCCTGCAATTCCCTTTGTTAGTCCAAGGACAGAAGTGCTCTCCGTCACTGCAACTCAGTCCAAGTGGGTCACCTTATTCAGTGACGAGCACCCTGCCTTGTAATAAGCCACAGAAGTCCCACCAAAGAGGAATACTGGCTCAAGGAAAGTGCAATAACATGGGCCTGGCTTCATGGTTTGGCTGATCACACATGGCTGAGTGCTCAGAACTTGCATGACTTTACAATGAAGGACCACAAATGTTTATATCATGCAGGTATCCCAGCACTTGTGGTTTAAAGTTGCAAGCGCAGCAAGATTTCTCTGCTTTGCAAGTGGCCAACAACAGCAATACATCATGCAAGCCCCTCCCAGCTGATCTTTTTAGGCAGATTTAGACACAAAGATGCCTCCAAATTGTCCACAACAAATTGATACTCTTCCAACAAGATGCATCAGTGTCCTGAAATCACTTATACCAGTTACAAATACCAGCCACAAAAACCACAGAAGCCAGTGGACCTTGTAGTTCACCCTACTTATTACATGACATGATATTTATAATAGATTTTGAGTATATCATAGCTGAGCTGAAGTAAGCTACTGTACGAGCACCTGCTCATTTCTTCAGCTCGTTATGGGCCAGATTCAGCCTCACTACATCCAAGTAGGAAACCCTCTCACTACTTGATTTAGTTTGGTCCTGTGATATGTAAGAAGTTGTTTTAGGTGCTCAAAAGTTGCAGGTGACATTCAGGTGACAGACAAACAACTAACAGATCCTTATAACTAGATGAAGATGGAAGTTACTATTGACTGTTTCATACACTATAAAACCTGTTAAAGGAATTAAACATGAGATAGCCTTCACTCCCATATATACATTTTGCCATGTGGTTCTTGCATTTACAAACTTGCCTGGATTAATACATTAAGTGGAGTTAGCCTTCCTCTGGGAAACAATGCAAATCTGCTCAGAAAAGCATTTCTGAGAACCATAGACAAACAGTGGGCCAAAGTCTCTGCTGGCCCAACTCCACTGAAATCAGAGCAGCAGCAGATAATTCAGCCATACATTCTTAGAGCATTACTGCTCAAAAATCTCTCCCAGAGGGGAACAAAACACAAAGAGAAACATTCTCATTAACAAGAAATTAGAAAAATTTATTCAGATAGAAACATTCAACTCCTATCTCTCTATATAAAGAGTTTCCCAAATGACCATCACTTCAGTCTATGAAACCTCTGAACTTCAGAGGAATAGGAAAGAGAAACAAACAGAAATGGGAGGTGCTGTTAAGGGGAAAGTAGTTTATTGTTTTCCTCAAAGCTAATGTTTCTTTTTAGGAGACCAAAGTGATCATTGCTTCATTCAGCTTAAGCAAACAAAGCATCAGATCTAAACAAAGGATTTTAACAGTAAATAAAGTTCCATTAAGAAATTGTTTAACACACTCAAATTGGCATGACTAGATAATTGCAAGAAACAAAGTGCTTTAAAATTAGGTGCTGCCATTTAGGACACAACAACCTCTTAGTCAAAGTACAACAAGTGACTATGTCAGTCCCACTAGTCTCTTTTGATACAAATCAAAGAGGGGGGCATGAATTCATCTCCCCTGCTCCAGCAGAGAAAATGGTGTCATTTCCAGACGGGGAAGCAGGATATTCCCAGCACTACCATAAGCATTTCCAATGGTTGGCTCATACCTCAAATGACTGATACCACAATATCGTAGCTAATCTACTCTTCAGTAATTAAATCATGATATACCTCCTAGAGAAGAAAGTGCATAATATTCAACCAGGTAAAATTCCCCCAAGACCTGTAAATTACTCGCATCCCTTTCAAGTCCACTGGAGTAAATGTTCATAGCATCTAGTAGAAGCCAACCTGCCATTTCCCTAATAAAAATGTAGGGATGAGAAATAGAAAATATTCCAGCACCACCTCCTTCCTCTGTCCACAAAGGGCTTGTCCATTCCCGACCCAGCGTCTGCAAAACATCCAGCACCCTCTGAAAACATTCTTTACATTAAAGGAAGTTAATACCTTACCATTAGTACACTGCTAAGAGATTCTAGTAGCAACCAGAAGAATTAGGATGTTTTAGTATGTCTAAGAGGGCTAAAAGATGTATTGAAGTTTGGTTAATTCTTATGTTTGCTGTCTCACCAGTAACCAGAATATTCTCTCCCCAGCGCAATCCACCAGATGTGCTCAAACTGTGCATTGCTCCCACTTAAACAGCATCGCACCCACACTTTGAGATATTCAACAGAGCAGAGAACGTATCCAAGGCTTTAGGTGTCCTGAGGTATCTCAGTTTCAAGCTGCACAATGGCTTCTGGCTGTAGCCATCTGCAATGCTGTAGGCTCAAGGTTTTGCTGGAAGACCCGTGGATTATGACACCTCGTTCTTCAAAGCAGTGATATCTTTCAAAGGAAAAGGCTCCAGACACAAATGCAACTGGAAACAGAATGTCATCACAAGGAAGAAATGTAGACTGAGAATATCCAAGCCAAAATATTTGAGCTAATTTCAATCTAAATCAGTTCTAAATCCTTTGGTGCCTTTCAAAGCTTTTGCAATACTGACCTAAGTTTTTGGTACTAATGGGTTTTTTTATTACCAGTTTGTTCAGTGCCCAAATTCAGTTCCAATTAGGATATTACACCTCAGAAAATCCCCCTTCCTTCAAGGTGCTGCAAATTGGTTACTCGAAAAACCTGCAGACATCTAAAAAATGTAGGTCTCATCAGTTTTAATGGTAGCTCAGCACTGCAAGAGATAGTGGCACTTACCTTTCTGTGGCTCCAAACGAGCAACTTTTTCCTCCCCCTCCATATTTTATGGGAAAGATTTCCCTTTCCTCCTCTTTTTTTTTGCACAGAATCCCTGCCAAAGAAAATAATCAGAACTGTCTCACAGTGGTTGTCAAGTTTATATATAAAGAGATGATGAACTGAAACAGTTCCCAACACCCACTACTCATTGTGTTATCCTCCATCTTCTGACTTAATGAGCATTTGTAAGGACTCAATCAGCTCGTACTGAGACACATGCACTGTTTCTCAATTTATTCAATGGCTCTTTTGAGGCGAGAAAGAAGTTTGACATGGAAAAACATCCACTCGTCAGTCCTTGCATTTGTCAAGTGTTATGCGGGGTTTCATTATACGCCTTGAAGGGAATTAGAATTAGAGATATGATTAATTTGCCAAATATGATCTACATAAGCAATTCACTCACTTTCTTTTGAAAATTGTTCCTAAGCTCATACGTTTTTCCATCAAGAGATAATTGTGAAGGGCAAGTAGGGCAATCTATTCTGCTGGAATTATGAAGCAAAAATAGTTTTATTTGTACCTAAGATGAGGGAGGGAAGAGGTATTAAAATAAACCAAATGTTCTTATGGGTTAAGACTTTTACTGCTAAGTATGTTTGTTCACATCCCAGTTGTGGGAAACAACAATTTGCCTCTTCTGGCAAGCAGTGATTTTCCAGCAATAGAAGCCAAAAGAAGTGGATGAACTCAAGTTAAGCCATGACTCCCCAAAGCTGTTTTCACTCCATATCTGTCGAGATTTCTTGAGCAAGTCTCTCACCCCACAATACTTATCTCTGCAATGTATCCAACACAATCCAATGGCTTTCTTCTCCATTTCAAAATTGGGCACACTTGTATTTGGACAGAAGCTAAGCAGGATGAGACTAATTCCTTGATTCAGAGTTAAACTCTTCTGATGAAACTATCATGTTTCAAAATAGTCCCTGTATCCCCTACCAGATGGGCAAATCACTTTCATCTGCTACAGCATCTTTTACTCTTGAGGAGCAACCTTCTGTGTAAAATAAAAGCAGAACTGAGCACTAAAATCGACTTACTCACTGTTCTCCTGGCCAGCTGGGATTTCTTTTTTTTTTTATCTTTGTTTTGTTTTTATACAAAGTGAAGCTTCCCTGGAGGGTGTTTCACAAAGCTTCTCCCTGCTGACGTCTTCTGTTATGTCATGCGATCTGGAGACACCAAGATCTCCCAAATAAAATTTTATTCCAAGCCCACCCTATCTAGCAATGCAAGGTTTTAGGTTTTAGCCATCGTTCTGCTTTCTCCACAGAAGTGGAATTCAGCTCAAAAACTGAAAAATAAGGAAAGTTAAAATCCCAAGCCTCATCTTTAATCTGGTACCGCAGTCAGTGGGTATGGCATTTGACATGACTAAGAACTGTCAAGCTAAATCCTGACCTCTTGGCCACATCTTATCACAACTGAAATCAAAGCTGCTGAGATCTGATGCCAGTCTGGAAATTTCTCCCAGTAAAGTTGATGTGGTTTCAGAGACTCCAGCACTGACTCTTCAAATTATTTTATTTCCTATTGATTGCTTTGTTTCTGATGTATGAAGCCAGATTATATCCTGGGGCACTCTGCAGTTTGGTATTTTTTAATAATTCTTACCTAAGAGTTTTGCAAGCAGATGGGCTAGAGAGAAACAGGTTCCTGACAGCCAGATGAGATCATCCTATATCATGTATGAGCTCTCATCCTCCCAGATTCAGACCATTTAGAAGGCAGCTACCAGATAATACCCTATAGACTTTGAATGTACCCATGTTATGCAAGTGTACTATCACAACAGTTCGTCTCAGAAATGTGGGAATCTGGAGCATTTACACTTTTCTTGCACTCAGACCGTTGATATCTTGTTGAAAAAGGACATGTGAAGAGAGATACTCTGCTCTGCGAGAGGAAGAGGTATAACAGCTGGATGGTATCCCTGAGAATCCAAACATTTAGGAACTGTGGTGGACAGCTTAATCCAAAGCCAGAAAAAAAGTCATGATTGCCAGTGCATTTAGAAACCCCCAAGGCAGAGCTGTTGGGATGGTACAGAAGTCTCTGCCATCCTCATCCTTGTTTCATCAAGATCTGATGGAACTTACTTTCAAATGTTAAGCTGCCTGTGCCATGATGGTGTAGAAAACCACCCTGCAGGGGTACAAAACAGCACTGGCCTTTTCCAGTGTCCCAGGCAGCAGAGCAACTTGAAGGCTAGAAGAGCAAAACAGAGCTATTTAGCCTGCCCACCCACCATCAAAGCTTTCTTTGCATGAAGTATATCTAGGCAGCCACTCTGACAGCATTTTCTGAAAAAGAATGCTATTTTCCTTCTTAATTAAGAGTTAAGCATCAACCAGGGATTTATTGGTACAGAGCTGCTGTAAATAAAGACTACATGCTTGGAATATGGCACAATTTGTCTACCACGAGCGCTACAAAAAAAAAATTTAGGCCTGCCTGTAACATACTCGTTAAATACAACACATATATTAAAACAAGAAGCACAGTGCAGAAAAGGTGGACTCAAGGAGCCAGCACAGCTACCAGTAGCAGTGAGAGTGCAGAAGCATGGACTTTAGCCCAGGGAAATAACCCACTAGGTGGCCCAGGGATTTGGCATCATTCTTCTTGAAGTATGATCTATACTTCCCTGATTACTTATATATTAGCTAGACTGACGCTGTTTGGACTTACCCATACTAGTGACCACAGTATGGAACTGACCTTCTTAACATTTAGAAGAGCAAACCAAGTGTTTCTAAGAGCATTCAAAAAAATGGTGAAGTTGTTCATACTACAAGCATATCTGGCTTCACTAACTGTCCCCAGGTGCATTCAGGAGCATCCTCACACCTGATGAGCTTTAGAATCTAAAAATCAAAAGTGCAAGCTTCAGCTTCAACTGTAGCTTTTCCTCAGCTTGGACCATTTACAAAAAGCTCTCCCTGGGGGAGACTCCCAAATATCCTCTGAGTATGAGGTTACAGTTCATAGCTCAGTTGCTCCACATATGTTAAGTAATATTCAAAACTCAAATTTGAAGTAAGAACAATCAGATATCAGGGACTTGATTATTTGATAATTATACAGAGTTTTAGAACTGAGATTTCTTTAATGATTTAAGCACCCAATAAAAGAGACAGTGTACTTAATATTTAGGTTAAAGAGAAAAAACATTTGGACATTGGGGAAGAAAAACAAGAAGCTTAGAAATAAGACAAAGAGGGCTTTCTACAGAAAATCAAAGTTTTCAAGAGAAACACTGGCTGGCAGAAAGCAAGGAGAAATGCCTGGAAGAGGTGAAACTACATGTGGATTTACCAGTCTCTTAAGACCATCCCTACTGGAAATTCACTGCTCATCTGCAAGAACAAGGGATTATTTGACCATAGCTGGATGGAAATCAAAATCCTCAGGAACACGTTCTAAAAAGCAAGACAACTTAGTTCTTGGTATTTTTCTATTTTGCTCCTTACATAACAACAACATTAGAAAGACTGGGCCCACTGTGTCTCTGGACCACTTATTGAAAACAGACTATTCTGTAAGCATTTGGAGCCATAGAAATGCTTGAAACAACAGCTGGAATCATATTTAATGACAAATTAGGGAATGAACACCCTGATACATAAAATAAAAAGGAGTGCAGCATCCATGTGACATGCAGCAACAGTGCAAGGTCTCAGGCAAAGTCACTCGAAGGCTTATAAAACAGGACAAAAGTGAAGATCTCATGACAGATGCACAGGTTAAGATGTAACCCTGGAAGCACAGGGGGAGGCAGGAGCTGGATGTATTTGAAGAGACAGGGCTAGGAGAGGCTAGAAGTGGTGTGGGCTTGCCTTACACCAGCAAGTTTCCCACTGCTGTGGGGGAAATAGGAGAAATCTAGAATTTATTTTAAAGTGTCTCTAACTGGTCCTTTTATGAGGACCATATGTTTTATTAGAAAAAGACAATGAGAATTTGTGTACTTTTCTTTACACCAAAACAATAGTAAAAGCCTTTATACAGAAATGTTTAGATAAAAGTTTGTCTTACAGTCATAAGTTACGACTAAACCCAGATAAGAAGTTTTGGCAGAAAGCAGCAGCAAGGACTTAAGGAAGGTTTTTAACAAAAAGACAATAGTAAGCATTCCCGTTTGCTTTAGTTTAGTGGATAAGGCATTGAAATCTTTATTCACATCTCTGCTCTACTTCGCTGTGGCCTAAATGCCAGTCTCAACTACAGGATGGTTGATTCTGATGTAGATCTTGCTATAAACTTCTAAAGCAGAACCTTAACTGAGGTGGTTTAGGATAACATTTTCATCAAATGGGTATTTTTACAGGGAATTTTTTTGTTGGCAGGCTTCCTCCCTATAATACAGATTATCCTACTGAAACAATTAGTCTTTGCAATGATGCACCCAGGAGCAGAACCATAATTCTCTGCAAAGTGCAAATCATCTCATCCAAGAAATCATAGGAGATGATCTTCCCAGTCATACAAATCCAGATACCCCCTTTTCTCTATTTTAAACCATTACTTAAAAGTAGGAAATCATGAATATCTGAAACACAGCAGAAGTAGCAAGAATGGCTGTGTACTGTACGGTTATGTTTGCTGTGTCTTAGAGTGCATTGTGTCTGCAACTCAGTACAGTTAATGTTTTGTTCGCTACTTTTAAATAATACTTCCAAAGTGTTCTTTTCTGGCAGGAAATTCATGGTTTTCAGCTGGAATTTCAGAAGTGTTTTCCTAAAAAGCAGAAGAAAATTTCTCCTAATTCTTTTAGTTATAAACTGTATTATACCTGATCTAAACAAAATCCTGGTGAAGGAAAATTCCTAATTTGGAATGCATATTGATATAAATTTGTAGTGTCCATTGTGGCATATTTGGGGGAAGAATATGCTGCTGTTATACATGATTTTTGCATGTGTATATTAGTTACATTCAAAAGACATTCCACACGTTCTCCATCATATTCTCCACACATTTGAGTCTCTGTACAATTACAATCTCCTCAATAATGCTGCAGGGCCAGGCTCTGCCAATGCTCTCTTCTAGAGGCTAACCGCTTGCACTGTATACAGTAGTCTCCAAATTAAACGTAACCCCCAATAAAAAGCGTGTAGTTCTCCATGCTAGAGAAACATCCTTGCATAGATGGTCCCCTCTTCATTTCCTTACATGCATTGTTAACAGCTGTTCTGACAACTCCCTATTCACACCTGTATATATTAATGTTCCTACACTATCAGCAATTTTACCGATTTCTATACCTCTTTGATAAGCCACTAAGATAATTCACATTTGTTGCTCTTATAATCTCAACATGTCCAAACAGCAATCATGTTAGTTCTAACACAGTATCCACCCACAGTTATCCACAGCTAACAGCAGATTTGGGGGCACAGGGGAGGGCTGGGGAGAAGAGTGAGGCCACAGAAATACCTCATACTATACCCTCCTGGCTTTTGGAGATCAGTGGTTTACAGACCCTTTATCACACTTGTAAATCAAGTTACACAGATAACATACCTTAAAATACTGCATATATTTTGCATCCAGAAACACCCAGCATTAACTCCATGTCCTTTCACAGGCCACATACCAGTTCTCACTTGCACTTGTAGATGGGGTGAGGTGGAGGGGACCATTCTCACTCACTAACTGCAAGCACCCTGTTAATAAAATTCAGCATACAGGCTCGCTGCATCCCAGGGGAGCCTCCCTCTTTCTCCTGAGGACATCTGTACATTGCGCAGCTTAATGCTCACACACGGCTTCCAGACTTAACCAGATCAAATGTGCACACAGAAATGCACAGCCACTCCCATTCGTAAGCACACCTAGTGTTGTTTGCCCACAGAAGTATATGCACATGTGCATGCAGCACGTACATCGCTCTCATCTATGCTCACTTCATTAAACTAACATTTTTCTTTTTATCTTCAGTTTTTACATCATTTTTTGAGGGCTCCTCTTCCACCCCCCAAGTTTTCAAGATTTCACGTTTTTAATGCTTTTATTTTAAAAAAGCATAGGAATTTCTAAACGTCAAGTATTTCCGCATGAAAAGCCCTCACTGTTGACCACCAAGATCTAACACTGAAGCACACAAAACCCAGATAAAAGCCACATTACAGATAACACGCCCTTGGGACTGTATTACTTGAAAAACTACAGCCTGCAATGTAACTAAATACATTGGGTCAGGTGACTTTTTTTATTGTGCATTTCAGACTTAAAATAACTTTTGCTTATGTTTATTTATAACAACATTCATAAGAACAGCATTGTGGATGCGTATAAATACAACACTGACATAGCTGAAATAGTATCCAAGATCAAATAATAAAGCCTGGGATATGGTTTTGAACATACAGAGGTGATTTAAAGCTGCACAGCTCTGCAGTCACACCATTTTCTGAGGCATGTATTAAGTGGGCAGCTCTACAAACCCAATTTATCATTGTCTTAAAGTGCATAGACTTAATTATACTCCTGTCCAAAAATCTTTCTTACTATTGTCTGTGAAATATACGTGTACTGCAAATGAAAAAAATTAAAAGAAAGGCTTTTATTTGGTTTTACATTTAATGTAGCTCTCTTCTGAATAGTTAAATGGACTGTATTTAGTTTGCTTTGCTGTTTGTGTGTTTTTCTCTTAGCAACAAGGAGAAAAACACAGTCTTTAACTATAGGAAACCATAAAAATTGGCATAGAAAATAGGATATTTGCAACTACCTATAACAAATCATTTACACTGTTTAAGCTACAAATTGAAAGTATTCCTTTAACTTTAGAGGAACGTAGTTTTGTGTAAATACAAACAAACATTTAGAATTGTATTTTATACAGAAACTTTCTTCCCAAAGAGCTTTACATGTGGAACCGATTCAAATTCTAGAAAACCCCCGAGGACTTTTGTTCATAGGAATATTCCCAACTCAGTGAGATTATTCATTTATTTAAAATTAGTCACCAGTTTATGTATTTGCAGAAGTGAGTCTGCATGAAAGATTTGTTATATACCACTGAAATACAGACACCTCTAAAGCAAGATAAAATTGTTCAGCAGATCTATACCACAGAAGGCACCAAGAAATAAAGCCATCGCATTTGAATAAGGGTTCAAGGAAGAGGCAGAAAGGCAGAATGTAACAGACTAAGTTAAAACTTGACCAGGACTGGACTTTACATCATTTCTCTACACAAAAAGCATACCACAAGGTATTTAGCAATATGTTCACAAGTCAAAACTCGCCTCTGCATCTCATGAAAAATCTAGCCTCTGCCAGAGATGGTTTGTCCTAATTTAGCAAACCCAGAAAGGAGTGCCATTGAGCACCATTAACATCACCCGCAAGAGATGAGATATTGCACAGCAAAGCTCAGAGAGAGCTGGAGGGGAACATACTCCAAAATTTCACAGCCTGGAGGCTGTAGAATTTCTATTGAGCAACTGGAGGGGATAAGTTTTACTAAGGAAAAGTATTAGCATACAGCTGACAAAAAACTCAGAATCTGTTATCATCCTGTAAATCTTAGACTGAGAATGATTGCCATGGCCTGTTAGGCATGTCCCACGCAGCCTTAAGGTCTCCCAAATACCTCACCAGAGATTGGTGTGATGAGTGGCTCTGCTCTCTGCTTTTCACAAAAATATTCCAAACACAAATATTTGTTGTCAGTAACACACTAAGAAAAACATGCTCAACTTTGCACCTTTCAGCATGGTTTGGAAATTAATGACCCATGAGTTGGCAGCACACCTTCTCCTTCCTTGGGTTTGGAATAACTCAAGTAAACTACCATAGCAAAGTGCAAAAACAGGGTTTAAACAAGAGACTTCCCAGAGTGTTGAGGTCTTCAGCAAATTCCTTTTTCTTAATCTCCATTACTGTATAACTACCTGCTGTTTGTGAGTTTTCTGTGGGAGGAGGAAGCCCGCTCTTATCAGGTGGGGGAAATCAAGGGTCAGAACAAGAGCTGGGCACTGCTTAAGCCTCCCTCAGGTTTTCTTTCCTCCATCATCATGTTAATCTCAGCCTGAATATTGCCCACAGGTAAAAGCCAAGCCTCCCTGCAGTTAGGAGAACAAAAAGGCAAAAGAGATTATGATCTGCAAACAAGATGGGGAAGCAGGTGTTATTTGCTGCAATGCTTTTGAGGGTCTAGCAGGACTAGTCATATGCTAAGTGATTTAGCTGACAGCAGGGATGGTGTCATCCCTCCCTCTTTTTCTGTACAATACCAGGTATAGTGGGCAGTGTCAAACTTCAGCAGGCTCTTTGAACATTGCAGTATCACCAGTACTTGTGTTGCTTTTATGAAGACCTAAGGCTGCAAACTAGTTTTTATATACTTATATATATTCCTATACTTAGCATTATACTGCACAAGGCAAGTCCTCCAGCATTTAAAGGTGTACTTGCAGAAGTTACTTGTAGAGCCAGAATGGCTGAGACAAGCAGGTGCATCTGCACTGTCCCAGGCTTGGTAGTCAGATGTGTTTAACTATTTGTGCACCACGTAACACACTGGCTGTGTCCACCAAGTATTATTCACACTGACAACTGCTTGCTCTGGGCTGACCCAGAGACTCTGGGAGCTTAGTGCTAAGCTCAAGTTAATTGCTAAACTCAAGCTAATAACCCTGCAGCTTTTGATCCACTCAGCAAGATAAAACTGCATCTGATTACTGCAGATTTTCCCCAGCACTCCCTGCAAACCCACAGCACACCCTCTGAAGGCACAGTTGTGGCTCATCACATTGCATTCCCACCTGAGCTGCCACACAAATGATCTGGTGGCACACAAAAACACAAACATTGCTCCTGGGTGATGCCTCATCAAAAAGGCACCTTTTTGGTAGGAATTGTTGAACAATAACTTCCTCCCACAACGTATGACATCTTTAAGCAGTTCTGCAGACTCAACTATACTAGCAGTCTTGGTGGAGAGACATTACTGTAGAAATGTGTTTCCTTTTAGCAAGCTCAATGACTCTTGCCCAATTTCAAAGTGGAATTAGTTGCTTTCATCCTGGATTGTCATTTTAACTCAAGCCCACAATTAAACTGTATGTAGATTTGAGCTGTACATGCTTATTGGAAGTGGCAGACTCTGAATGACTGGCATGCCTCCAAGCTTGTGAAATAATTACACTCACTGAAGTCCTGCTACATCCAGGGGAGCTTGAAACCAAGTTTCACCAGTTCCTATGACATAAAGTACGCTCACACTGTGTTTGGGCAAGACCAAAACAGTCAATGGTACCTGTGAAGATCAAGGGGGACATCAGTAGACAGGATCAGCTGATCCAGAATGCTGGAGTTTACATTTACTGGAGGGGTCTTGAACAACAACCTGACTGCATCTTTTGTTTATACAAAATAAAGACTAGATCCTTGTTAATGTACTACTGCCCATGGTACACTCCCACAGAGCAGCTGGGTACAGTCCATTTGGAAACTAGCTCTACCTCATCCCCTCTAATGCATCCTGGAAATGATCCCATCAAGGAAGAATTCAAGACAGGGAGGCAAAGAGGTGGCTGCATGAGAACAGGATCTGTAGGCTTCAGCCACAGCCACAATCTCTTTGTGGTCAGTTTTGGGACCTACAGAAGAGGGGGAATGTGATGGAAATCCCGAATGCCCTATGAAAACATCATCACTTGATACAATGGAAAGTGATACAAGACAGCCTCGTGGGTGCTGGGGCTCCTACCATTCCAAGCTTTGCCTGCAGTAGGACTGTATGTACAAACCTTTGTGTCAACAGGTATATAGCTAAATTAGTCCTTAAATTAGCTAAACAGAGGTCCTTACACAGTAAAGCCAAAAGCAGTTTAAGGAAAAGTTCTGAGCAGAAAGTATTATGTTTGGACAGACTGAGCACAAATATAACTATACTGGTGACGATTAAACCCCTTCATTACAAAAATGTAAGTTGTAAGTACGTGCAGGAGCACTCTTTCTAACGTGAAACCTTAAAAATAAACTGTTTACATATATATTTTAGATATCTGAAAGA
Source organism: Fulmarus glacialis (assembly GCF_000690835.1). Taxonomy (NCBI): domain Eukaryota; kingdom Metazoa; phylum Chordata; class Aves; order Procellariiformes; family Procellariidae; genus Fulmarus; species Fulmarus glacialis. Next base: position 35,278 of record NW_009223812.1, on the reverse strand, counting down.
AAACTGGCAGAATGAATCAGAGAGGTGGTTTGAAAAATGCTTCCAGGACTTGCCGTTAACAAGGCTGACAGCATTTTGGTTTCTTAAATGACTGCACAGAGAGCTTTGAAGAAATAAAGAACACTATAAAAACACTTCACAGAGCAAAGTAAACACTCCACCCTAATAGGAAGTCTCTCTCCCCTCTTCAGATCAGACATTTTGTTATGTTTTCAAGCCTGAATTTCAAATCTAACCACAGAAGTCCCAGTCTGATGGCTATTGGACAAAACCCCAGTACCATACAGTGAGGCACCTTATTCCAAGCAGTGTCCTCACAAAAAAAAAATAAAATCAGTACTCTGGGTTTGTTGATTTCCTGTGCGACATATCTAGGTGTAAGGTACACAGGAAAATTCAGACTCTTAAGCTAATTATAAACAGCAACTTAAAAGCCATTAAGAACTCCAAACTGAAAACAAAGCTTCAACAGTCAGCATCAGACTTCAAGTGATTTTAATCCTTTGGGTTTTGGACAAGCTCAAGCCAATACCATACATGATCAGCTGCTTTTAGTGTCTGATGCAAAATGCATCAATTCTAATTGACAAAGTCCCATCAACTTACTCCAGTCCCTTTGGATTACTCTTTTATATTAAAAGAAACTTATGCTTGATGTGACATATTTCTCTTCCCTGAGCTCCTGGTGAAATGCCACTGAAGCTTTTTGCATTCATCCCATTGCACATTTTCCAGTGCTGTTTAACCCCTTTTGCACATTTCTGCCTAGCATTGTACCTACCATTTACTTTCACTGTCAGGCTTGCACGAGGTCTCATGGCTCACTGCATGTTCAAACCCAGAATTAACTGCACTAAAGTGAGAGGTGAGGGCCCATTTACAAGTACGATAGCAATAGATTTTTTTTGCCCCCAGAAGTGGTCAAGAGAACTCACTTTAGGATGAATACTGTGATGAGAAGGAACAACACACACTCGTAACAGTCATCAGATAGCTTCCTCACCTCAAATATTAGCCATGTCTAGAGCAGAACATGAGCCAAACCATTTAGAGGTTCAAAAGCACTGAATTTGAATGTTTTTTTCCATTTGGCCATTTAGAATAGCCAAGACTACTTTTGGCTTGTAGAGTGTGAGAAAGTTCCTTCTCGATGCTTTTCCAAAAAAGAATAGGAGCAAAAAGCACCTTCACTCAAAAATATCTGTTTCCAGAACATTACAGCAATAGTTTGTAGAGGCTGCGAAAAACTGGATGAGCATTAGCTCTCCTACAAGCAGAATCAAACTCTGCGTTTTCTGAAAGAAGTCAATCCTCAATCATTAGTGCAATTAGCCCAATAAGTTATTCTACACTTTCAGTAACCAGCTCCACACATGCTTGCAAATACAATCCTGAAAGTTTCAGAAACTTAAAAAAAGGTAGGAAGAAGTGACTTTCCATTATTTTAGCTGGTAGACCAGCATGAGTTGCCTGAATGTTAGGATAAAAAAAACCCACCATTACACCACTTAAAAATAATATTTATCTACAGAAGTTCTGTCTGCTGCAACAAAGTCATCAATTTTGAGCAGTTTAAAAAAGGCACTAAATTATGGAGTGGAAGTGCTTAAACACACAGCTTTATCTGCAAGGAATTTGCATGACAGTTTTGCTCTTTTATCAAGAGCTGGCAAACGAGGCATTAACATGGTTTTATGATCTTGGCATAGAGTGAATTGTGGCTGATGTGACCTTTTAAGGCTTGATCCAAAGGCTTACAAACTTTTGCCATTTACTGACTCCATTCAGTACACTCAGACATTTATATCTACTTCTGCAAGAGTGGTCCCATCAGCCCTGGTCCCAGTAGGACTGATTTGTTTTGGTGACCTAAACTCCACCCGGAGCCAGCCAAGTGCCAATACTTTGGATGTGGGGAAACATTTTAATGCAGGACTGTCATCAGTACCTACTCCACCCTCTTCACAGCACTCAAGACTACAGGGCATAGCCAGGGCAAAATGAGGTAGAAAATGCTGTTTCTAAGCGAGTATCACTAGGAGTATCAGAGGGCACCCAAATCTTATTTTCTTAGCCCAAAACCAACACAAAGCTCTATGGCAGATAGAGAGGACACTGACTTGTAAAGCAAGATTTCTGAGGTCTGTTCCTGGTCTATCACCTACCTTGTGATCTAGGACAAATTATCATGTTCCCCTCTGCCTCAAAAGGTTTCTTATCTATTTCAAGCTCCTTTGGAGAAGCCAAGGACTGGGAAGGGAGGATACAGCTCATGGTTTATGTGACCCAGAGGTACAAGATTCCTGCCGCATTGTGATTGACAAAACACCAGTAAGATATACTAGTGTTGCTTTCCAGTTATGTCTGAAAAGCCCAACATCAGCAAGCAGAAAGCAATACTCATCTCCTGCTTTAGGTGATAAACTTCAGAGGTAACAAATACTCCGCTCAACATGTGCCATTCCCTGTGCATCACAGAGCTCTGATATTAACTTGGGTTCCTGGGGACTACAGTGAAGAGCAAGAACATTCCCAGAACCCGTAATTTGTGCTAGCCACCAAACTACCTCATCTACTACTGCCTCTTCTGTGATAAGTCTGACATAAGAACATCATAACTCAAGAGGGCAGAGACCCTTTTATTCAATAAACACAGAAAATCTCTTCTGCCTTTACTTTTTCAATCTGTTCACATTTTTCTGAAACTACTATTAAGCAACTGTTTCTTGTCTGGGGGTAGTTGAAAGATCTGCTGCAAAAGCATCCTGCCTAAATAGGCTTTATTCCCTCAAAGCAAATAGTCATTATTTGGGAACCAGCAAAGGCCCTTGCTCCCCTAACTATCAAACCCTACAGCTGACCGCTTGGAGAAAGCTGTCCAAAGGGGAAGAAGTCTTTGCACTCAAGACAAGCAGAGACCAGGGCAGACAGCTAGCCAAGGAGACAGATATATACTACAGAATATTTTAAGTACAGGAATTACCTCCTTAGCACTGACTTGCAATACTTAGAGGGCAGCAGGAGGCTAGTTTGCAATGCCAGGCTCCCATCTCTCCTGCCATGCTTTGGTGATGAGTCAGCAGTCTGATTTTTAGTCAACACAGCTGAAGTGTTTCTTCTTTGCTGCCCCCCATGATGCTCTGGAACACAGTCAACTGCTCTGGGATGAGGCAACAACCAGCACCTTCATGCTACAGCTAGAGAAGGATGAAGTCACAGAGCATCAATTAGTGGCATCCCTAACAGGTCTGGCCATGCCTCAGGGAGGACTGGTTTGATAGCACAGCTCCTGGGCAACAGGCTATGGACACAAGTGTAGATGGGGAGAGGGCCATAGGGAGCAGTGCTCAGCAACCCTTGACAACAGAAGTTTTCAGCCTGGAGCTTTCTCACTTCACGTGTCTGCCCTTTTTGTTCTCCTTTGTGGCCTCCCTCATAGCTCCACAGAGGCAGACTTGGCTAAAAAAGATCATCCACGTGGGACTTCCTACCTTCATAACCCCATGCCAGCAGTATCTTAAATTGTTTCTTTCTGTAGATCTTTTCTTCACAGTCTCCATTCAACACTTCAATATACCCCCAGCTTCAGCCACAGAGGAGCTCAGCTGAAAGGCTAACTCATGTCCACAGCATTGACACTCAGTATTTTGAGGAGTGCTTGAGCTAGTCTCCACACTGCCTTCGCTAGCACAGTGGGTGCCCAGCCCCACTCCTACAGTAAGCAAACCCCTTTCTCTGTACTCCACTTGCCCCCCCGTCATTTTCACAGCCACTTAATTCTCCACTGCAGTTTGGAAAGATTCAAATCAATATGTCACCTTTTCAGGTATGGACCTGAGGATCTCCAAAGGGAGCAGACCACAGTTTCTCTTCCACCACCAACTTCTAATGAGGTTCTGTGAACTACCCCCAGCGTCATGGTACATAGTCACTGATTACACAGGAATTAATTCATGAAAGTCACATTCTTGGAGGTATGCATTTACAACAGGGTTTGCCATTCCGCGCCCGCCCCCCCCCCGTGGCCATTCAAAGTTTCCTTCCATATGTTGCACATACTCAGAACTCCCAATTAGAGACATAGGAACTGACATTTCAGCTTTACTGAAAACCTCCAAGTCAGTTTTCATCCCAAATTAGAGAAGTTTCATGTTTCAACAATTAAATTACCATCTCAGGAAAATGTCTGTTGGAGTCAAAAAATAATTCTATTTCAATAAAATTGAGAAGATTTGTTCAAACAATCGTGTTTTGAAGTTTGATAATACTATAACTCAACATATTTTCAGTGAAAGCATTATTCTGAAAGGAAATTCTTCATCTTCATTTGCTTATATGACAGAGCTACACAGATGCCAGGATTTTACCATAAAGGTTTTGAATTTGTTAAAACAAATTTTCTTTGTGTGGAAACTTTCTGTCAGAAGGCCTCCTACCACATCTGCTCTCAAAAGCCTGCCTGCCTCCCTAGTTTTCATCACAAGCCTCTGTTGAGCAATGCACCCTGTGCAGAGGAGTCAGTAGATTACAGACATGACTACTAGTGATCAGCATCTTCGTACTGTTAAGAGAGTGTTGTTTACACGTCAACAAATGTTCAGCAATACATGCCTTATATTCCTTAAAACTGACTCCAGCTTCTCTTCCTTGCCTATTGCTTCAGTCCCATTTTTGCATGGTTTCCCTACCTCATAATGATTTTAGATCAACAAATGAAGGAAAAAACTTAAGACTGTAAATACATCATTTATAAACCTTCCAATCTCAGTTTCTACTAGCCATACTTCAGGGTCGTAATTATCTGGGCAACACCTCCACTGAAGCCACCAATTTGCTGCCCTGGGGGTTTCAGCCAGGTGAGACTACTCTATGTATCCATGAATCATATTTCCACCCAGCCTTTTGAGAGAGATACTTAACATTTAATAAATGGTTGACTTCTTGTAACTTAGGACTAGAACCAGCAAAAGGTTCGCTCATGTAAGCACTTCCCATTTAGTAAACCACTGGTACTATGCACATGAATAATAACAGTTCCTGTAACCAATGCTCTTCCACATGGAACCAGGGAATTGGTGGTAAAATGTATTTGCATGAGAGCAGGCACAAAACCCACACCCTGGGACAAGTCCTTAAAATAACTATGTTCAAAGAAGTTATGGCAGATACCACTATTCTACTCTCCTGCATTTATAGAGAATGAAATGCTTCCAAGAGGTAGATTTCAGACACATGCACCGAAGAAATTAATTGCACTGGTAACTTTCCAGTGAGTGGAATTCGTTATGTTTGTTCAAAAGTAGCAATCCAGTGGAGAAAATGTAGCCTTGATATTTCACTTGCATAATCAGCAAATGAGCTGGAAAGAATGTCAAAGCAAAAAAACAAAGGGCTAGCCAGGAGAAAAGAAATACACAGATTTAGTGACAGTAATGTTACGATTGGGATAATCCAAAAAGTGGAAGGAAAATGAGGAATGTTGGGCCACAGCCTCTAGTCTTTTCTGCCTGTTCTGCTGATGTGGTGCAAGCATGATGGATTTCAGCCACTGTTTGGAAAATGAGATATCCACTGCATGGGTGTAAAACCAGAGGCAGCAGTAGGGAGAGAGGATAATACGGTGGATCACGATGGCCCAATCTCCCAATTACCTACTGGTAGGAAGATTTGACAGTTTGCCATCACTGCAGAAATAGAGCAAGCTCTAATTCTGTCTGTTATTCTAGCCAACTACTATCTGCACTTAAGATACTTTAAACTGACTCTCACACAGACTGGGCTCTCCGCTATTTAAAAAAGGATAGTACTTGGTTATATCAAGCTTGTAACCTCCCCAAGCTGTGAGCTGAATGCTGCTTTAGATAGCATAAAGCTGGTAACCCACCACCACCATCCTAGCAGCAGGTCAAAGGATTCATTTTACCACAGGAGAGAACTGCAGGGTGAAGCCCGAAGGCATTGATGGTTGCAGCTGACTAAAGTGCAAGAATTTGGATTTGCATGTGCTGCAATAAAAGTACCAATATGATATTTCAGTTTAAATAGATGAAACTCAACATGACAATGGTTCACACTCCACTTCTTGAACCCTCAACAGCCAGCCTTGCCAGAGTTGTAGAAGCCAGGAGCAAGGCAGGGGGAGGCCAGAAGTCTCCAGGAGGGATCCTACACCTTTGTGGTAGACAGGAGGTATCAGAGTCGGTGTTTTAGGTTGGACTATAGCACTTCCCCAAAATCTACTAATTCTGGGGTAAACTTCCCATCAGCTTATATAACCACAGCCATAGGCAAATATAGCACCAGAAAACAGTCATTAACTTGGACAAGACTTTGCACCACAGCTCCTTGTTCACAGATACTCCAGGTGGAGATTATCCAGTTCATCCCACACTCAAAACATGCCTTGTAGGCTGACAACATACCTTAGAGGAGCAAGGCTGCTCTTTCACTGGAACAAGTCAGATGGACAAGGGGTGGGAGCACCAGATGCATGGGGAAAGGATACATTGCCTCCGCACTCTTCTCTCACACTTAAAGGAGAATGGCTGTTCCTGACAGTTGGCCAACCACGATTTGTTTCAAAGGCATCAGCAAAAGGCTAAGGAACAGGCTTGCCTCAAATGAACATCTGTTTCTAACAAAAGCTGAAAGAAGTTGGCTGACAGAAATCCAAGCGCCCTCAAGACCAAAGTAGTACCTGGCTTTTAGAAACTGGCACGTAGAATAAAATACATTTTGTAAGGAACACCAAGAGCACCAGAAAACGTTTCTACTTTCCTTGGTTGTAAAACTATCCAAACAAGGAGAGCCCCCAAGGCTTTTGGGGAATTAGTAATACCAGCATTATCCACATTTTTAAGAGAGTATTCATAAGTATTGCCTTCCCAGACCATTATCTATTTAAGTTTAACATATACTGTTCCCAAAACAGATCATTAACAACAGGAATATGAAGAAATAGTGGTTTACATTAATACCTTACTCTGCCTGTTCTGCAGGGACTAGGAGTGTAAGAAATGGGTGGGTCTGTGTGGGGAAGACAGCAGCTATGAAAGGATTCCTCTAACTTTTAACTGCTTGCAGCTGTTATCTGTGCCATACTCCATAAACAAGCCAGTCTTTGTCTCAGGCTTGTTTCTGTGCATTGCTCAGAGGGAAATATCACTCTGTCTAGACCTCCTTACAAAAGCACTTTCAAGGTTTTCTGCAGAAATATTAACACTTCCCCAAATAAGAAAACAAGACTTTTACTATTTTCATATGAGAACAAAGAAGTGGTTTTAAAATGAAAAAAAGCACTAGAATTGGGATAATTGACAAAATACAGTAAACTCCTATTTACACCCTACACATTTTCTTCTTAAAAGAAATTTGTTTCTTGTCACAAAGGTCACAAAACTGAAGCAAAAATTCTTTTTTAGGACAAAAAGTCGATTTTATTTTTCTTCATTATGTTTGCTGATAGAAAGTTTTCAAATACTGTCTGAAGTGTGCAGAGAAAACTACTCCGTTACCTCGGCCAGGGAAAAAGCAAGAAAAAAACCAGTATTTGTGATGCTATTTCTCAAGAACATCATGTGCAATGTCTCAGGTGAATCAGTATCTCTTCATCATGGTCAATCATTCACTGTCCATTTGCTCATTTCTCACACACATGAAGAGATACTGTCTTTAAGCTTCTGTATTATGAGTGGCCTCAATTTCTCCACATGACAATATGGAGAGCTATTTCAGAATACCTGTATTTCTACTGCTACATCTTCTTTTTCACTCACTTGCACATCAGCACCAAGAATAGTTGTCTTACCTGTAAAACTTAGTGAACCAGACTGAAAAAAAAAAAAAACCAAACAAAAAGAATACCCACAACTTGGTATGTGAAAGGCATTACCTACTGTACACATTGAGGCTGTTCTCTCCACTCAGTCACAGAGCTGCAGCAGACCACTTGCTGGCATTGTAACTTCATGCACAGGAAAGCACAAAGCTGAAAGAGAGCACACAAAAAAACCCATCTTAAGTCATCTTCATGCTTGGTCTTTCACAAGGTTTTCTAACCAGTCTCACACTGTAGAGCTACTCAAAGCACACAGGTGCAAAAGTAATACAAGGGTTTATTCCAGTCACCACCAGTTACTAAGAGCATAAAGCACAAGTAGCATTGAATGCAGCAAGACACTGACTATTCCTCATTTTAAACATCTTCCTGTGCAAAGGGGAGATTTAAGATAGCTCAACCATCCTTAAGGCTTCTTAACTTTTAAGGGCAGTGGGGCACAATTAGAATGGAACAAAGTTGTCAGCATCTAGAAACACCTCTTCACACACAAACACAGCACCCTTCTAATAGAAAGTTTCTTCAGAAGAGGACAGTCCAATATAACAAATTTTCACCCTTTTGAGCTTGGAGGAAGCTTCATGCAAAGTTGGGTCAAGGAACAGAAAACCAGGTAGAAGGGACAACATAGCATAACCCAGGAATACCTCTTCCAAAAAGCAGAGAGCCAATACCCACTACAAGCTTTGCCCCTCCAGGATACCTAGTCAAGACTCTCACTTATAAAGCACCACCCAAAGAGCTTCTAGCTCCATTTAAAGGGGTACAAGCAGCAATCAGCTGGTGCATACCACAGAATCCCCCTGCAGTCCTCCCCAGTTACTATCCCAGTAATGAGCCTGCTCTGCTAACAAGCATCAGCTTTCTGCTGTAACTGGTCACAAATGCTGGGCTCCTGGCTGATGGGATGGTTCTGAGGTTCCTTTGTTTTTCCCTTTCCTTCTCAAACAACTAAAAAGATCCTGTAAATTCAAAGCTTAATTTGATTCAAATTTTGCTCAGTACATGCTAAAATTATGTATTCCTCAGGAAAGGAGTCTTGCACTCCTCTTGCACTGCCCTCCCTTTGGCTCTGCTCCCAAGCCCCCTGCTGCACACAGAGCCCTGCCTCACTGCTGCACAGGGGTTTGTCCACCTAAATTGTACAATGTGGGCTTGAGAAAAATTGGCATTTTCCATCAAAACTCTGCTTTGACTGGAAATGTCCAGCCAGTTTTCCTTTACCGTGAATATATTAGAGGCAAATGATCATAACAGGAAGGGGATTTCAGTTTCAAATCACACTCCTCATCCAGTTCAACAATTATGTTTACCAAACCATCCTATTTATTTTTACTCCTACTTATTTATTTCTAATCCAACCCTTTAGAAACATCAGTGTTTCTCTTATTTCTATTACAACGCATTTTTAATCTGTTTTTAATTATTACTCAGTTACAGGAAGGGTGTGGCCCATTAAATTGTAATTTGTGAACTGACATCCCTCATTTACAAAAGAAAACAGCCATACAGCCAGCTTTTTCACTATCCCCCCACTAAGAAAAGCTGGAAAAGAGAAATCCACCAACAAACAGCTTTATTAGTTCTCCTGCATACTTCTAACCATGACTCTTTAAGCAGTGTGTCCTGCTCCCAGGGAGGTGAATGGCAAAACTCTCCCTGGTTCAGTGGAGTGGAGGGTGTTTACACGGCTGGAAGGGAACCAGGGATGATATTTCCAGGTTACTGGTCCAGGAGCATCCCACATCATCATACACAGATGTGTCCAGATGTGGGGGTGGCAGCCTTCTGTTTGAGGGCACTCACATCTTACATGAAGACAGCTCCCAGGCAGGGCAGGGTATGGCAGCAGACCCTAGCTCCTGAGCTCGGGAACACCAAACAAGGACCACTCTCTTCTCCATTAGCAGCTATATCATGATCTTTTTTATGCACAGCCTCAGAGGGAAGTGTTAGCATTTCAATCAATGCAACAGCTACCTTTGAAGAGCAATAGCTCAAGAGAACCCACACAATTCATGACTGTGGCCTCGGTGGCAGTAAAGGTATCAACACCTCTTTCGTGTGTAACTCCCAAAGTATCCCATTGCCATAAGGAAAAGGGTCAGATGGTGGGGCAGAGAGGAGGTAAAGCCTAAGTATCTGTAAATTTTCCAGGGACAATGGATCATGGAAGCTGCAGAGGGTTTTTTTTTGTTTTTAATCTACAGACAAAAATAATGCTCTACAGTGCTATAAGAATGGCCAAACAAATGTTGCACACCGCGCCCATCCCATGCCTGCACATACAGAAGGGCTTGAAAGAAAAATGCATCCACAGATCTGCAGTAATGATTGTTTCCAGAAGAAAGTAGGAAATCCTCACCAGAGGGAGGTCTGAGGCCAGTGACTCATTTGGTACAAGGCAAAATGACTACTTCAGCATCAATTAAATTATGCTGATTTACAGAAGCTGATGCTTTGTGTCTAATGAAGTTGCACAGACAAGTTTTCTCAGTCAGCATTTTTCCCCACAGTCACCAAGAGCTTGCATGTGTCCTCTCCACCCTGTCCCCCCTCGTTTTGGTTAGAGGGTATATTATTTTAGTGACACCCCCTACCACCCTATGGAAGAGAGTTGAAGTTTATCTTGGAAATAGGCATTTACTCTCAGTTATAACTAAAACATCAGAGGCCCTGGTCAGACAAAGAGACACTCTGGAGCCCCATTTGTCACATTTCTCACAGACAGTCCTCACCAGCAAAACAGAGAATCAAAAGCCTACAAAAAAAAAAAACATGTTACCATTTCTTGCCGTTTTTAATGGGTCTTTCAACATTTGGTTATTTTCCTTAATGCCCCAGCTTCTGCATAACATTTCCAGACTCACAATACTTAGGAAGTTCCTGCTCCTGTTGGTAAAATACCGGTCCTGTTGTTAAATTCCTGTTCCTGTTGTTAAGATACATAATAAAACTTGAGTCTAACGTAACATTTTCAAAGACATCACCTAAAAACACCTGGTAGAGGGGAAGAACAGGATTTACTGTGTACAAAAACCTCATGATAGTTAAGCCAGCTTCATGGTTTGAGGGTGCCAGATTCATGAGAGGCACAACTCTTCGAACTCTCTGAGTTCTTCCAGGGCCTATCTTATTTCTAGTTTTCTCTTTATGGGCCTTGTTTAAATTTTCAGGATAAAAAAGAGATATTTGGGTAGGAAACACTTGTGAGAAGCTTCCAGGACTCTTTTTTCCCTTTGAAACTTGAAAAGCTTGGTTTCATACCCACGTGGAACAAGGGAACAAATCATGGACGAAGAGGAAAAGGCCTGCTGCTACTACAGACTCTTGCCTCCTGCGAAAGCCAAACCCTATGCATCTCTATCTCCTTTTCAGCAGAAATAACAGACTCAGCTATTCGTTTTTCAGGGCTCTGGCATAAGGAAGTGGGTAGCAGGACCATGATATTTTTTGGCACCTCCAGCAGGCTTCTGCCCTCGGCAACTTTGCTTGCACCAGACCTAGATCTGGAGGAACTTGTTGGCCTCAATTTCCTTCAAGCTGTCCAAGTCTTCTAGTTACAGGGCATCAGGTGCCTGCAAGTCAGATTGCAGACGTCAGCTCAATTCTTCAGCCATATTTCTGCCTGTCTTTCAGCAGATTGACATAGAGCGGAAAAAAAGAGGATCCTCAATACTGGACTGCTTTGCCAGTAATAGTTGACCTTCCCTTTGATGACTGGATAGCTTGCAAACATCTTCAAAGGGTGTTCCACAATGAGCCAGCAATGTCACAAGGCATAGCATCAGACTCACGGGCTGATATGGGTTGGAAGGGACTTTTGGAGGTCACCTGGTGCAACTTGCCTCCTCTTCAGAGGAGGGACAGCTTTGATCAGGGTGTTCAAGGCCTTGTCTAGGCAAGTTTTTAATATCTCTAAAGCCACTTGAGCTATTTCAGGAAGCACAAAAAGACCTCAGAGTTAATCCAGGGAGGCAGCAGAATAAGTCAGCTGATGGGAAGGTATAGGGAAATGGAGTGAAGTGTATATACGGAAGCATATTTTTTTCTATCAATCCTACCCAGCATAATGGCAATGAAACTGTTTCCTGAGAGTTCATGGATTCAAGGAGTTCCTGTGGCACATCACCTCTGGGCCTCCACACCATTATAATCCAGGATTCTCCAAAGACCTCTTCTGTGCCGTCAACACCTTTAATTTTACCATTAATCTCAATTTATTTGGCATTTTTCTTAACAGCTCAGCTTCTAAAGACATAGAGCTGTAGAACAATGTCGACTTTCATGGTAAAAAAACCCTGCTAGATTGTAGAGAAAAGCGGAACAGAGAACCTTAGAAATTCAAAGGCCACAAGTCAAAAGCACCCCCAATTAATTTTACTAGTTCAACACGCAGTGAAAGCTGGTTTGCTACTGAGCCACATCGGATGTGTGGATTCTCAATCATTTCCCCATTAGTGGAGCTTTCATAACATCTCTCCTGGGCACATTCAGACCTACTCACGCCTGAACTCACACTTCAATCTTTCCTTTCAGTCACAAGATCTCTCTCTCTCCTACTCAACAATTTATTGCCGACACTTACAGAAACAAAATTATCTTTGACATTTCTACCCTTCTGGTGAAGTTGGTTGACATCAGTCAGTGGGTTCAGAAGTTGAGGGCAGAGGCGTATGATCATGTAAGGAAACAAAGCGTAGGCAACACAGCTAAAACAATCTCACAATTTGTAAACCAACCTCGTCTTTCTCAGGGATATGACGCCCTCTTTAAATGCCTGTCCTTGCAAGGTAGAAAGACTCAAAGTAAGGCTAAATCTGAGAACAGAATTTATCACAAGGAGGCTCAAACGTGAAACGTTATGTTTTAATATTATGGTATGGGTATATAGACAGATAATATCATGTTTTATCCTAGGAAGTGGGAGACATGGAAAACAGCTGCTGAGAGCATGACCACTTACTTAATACATTAAGTGCAGGCATACTATAAAAGCAGATCACCCCATGTATTACTGAATTAAAAAATAAATATTGCAATGATTTATATACTGGTTTCCTGTTGCTGAAGAGACACTTGTGACTAGCTTTCCAAGGAAGCAGCATTTCACAAGCAGCTATCTAATTCTAGCTGGTGTGTCATGTTTTAAAACAATACTTTTTTCAGGGCATTGGGCTCACCACTCATTTGTCTCAACAAAATTCCCTACAAATCTTTCCCGCTTTTTTCTGTCTGCTACCAATTCTGTCCTTCGTGTCTGAATAATGTTTCTCTGCAAAGAATGATAAACCCAGTCTTTTCTCTGATCACCTTACTAATAAAACCCTACTTGCTTCTATTAATCACCAGCTACCTAATTAAGAACTCTGTTTAATGTCCTGTGATTGGAAAGCAAGATATTATTGCCTGGGTTTTTTTCCCTTCCAGCAATTTTGCCCATCTTCACCTATGGAAAGTGTTTAGCATTTGTCCTTATCTTGACCCTGCCTTTTGAAATTATTTCTGCCTTGTAAAAGACAAATTCTCAAATCCTTGCTCTCAGAAGCTTGTAAGGATCCCAAATCCATGAACAGAACAATCTCTTGCTGCAAGAAATGGGAGTAAATCTCCCCCATTTTTAGACACATTGACTGGTTTTATATGTCTAACCATTCATCCAGCATTTAATCCAATTAAGAGTCACACCCTGGATTTTAAAGATCTCCAATGTACTCATCTCATCCTACTGCTCTGATCTCATGTTAACTTGGTCCCCCAGAGACTCATCTTATTACTTTCATTTGTACTTCTGCTCTGCTTAATATGCCCTGGTGGAGGATTGTTATTTCATTTGTGTGGGTCCATCTCTTCGGGATTCTTTCTCCTGTTATTGAATCACTTCCTCTACAACAAACTCTTTTTTTAAATTAGGCTGTGTAAGAACTGATGGTAAAGCATTTTACAACATGCTCTTAAAGAGACCGACAAGGGAAAAAAATGTTGTATGACTATTTCTGAATGTGAGTTGCTTGTGAGCTATTCAGCAAGGGCTCCATTTAGAAACCATGTTAATGAAACCACCCAACTTCATAAAGCCAGTTTTTGAGGAATTAAGTAGATCTTTGGTGGTCAAGACCAGCTGAATGTATTCCAGCCTTAGAATAGTGAGTAGGCTGTGTAAATGGCCTCTGAACTGCTAAATTACATGGCATTGTTTTTACTGAATGATTAAAACACTCCAACACCCACAAAGAACTTCCAAAACAGCTGAGCAAATGCTTTCAGAGGGTGTCACACTTTTTCCTTTCCATATTTGAGACATACTCTTTTCCATGAATATACTGTTGTAAATAAAATTGGTTGGACAGATGTTTGCAGAAAACAAAGAAAAGGGGTCACAAAACCCATCAAACCAAAATCAGTCCTGTTTTGAGCTGGAGAAATGGCTCATGGTTTCTCTTAAAAAATAAACACAGATTCATCCATCTTTATCAGTGAGTCACAACCCATGTTCATTGTACACTGTCTTCCAAGGAGAGTGAAGACAGAAATAACAACCATGCAACACTGAGCCATCACCCAGAGAAGGAGGAGTACAGAGAAAAGAACAACACTAGAATAGAAAGGTCAGAAATCCTTCTGAAAACAAAGCACATCATTAAAGGAGAAAACAAGTTCCATTAAACATACATTCTCTAATATCTGAGACAGCAATGTTCACTTTTATCTTATGCTAGCACCACGAGGCCTAAAATGATGATTAAGAACTCTATGCATGATGTTTTGTAAAACAAACTCTAAGAGAGTCCTTGCCTTGAAGTATTTACTGCTTCAGCATAGAAGGCAAGAGGCAGAGGAAAAGAAAATCAAGGCACCGAAGAGTTGTAGCAGAGGGAATGGGAACAGTACACTGATTCCCCTGATGCCAGTTAAATGTTCAGTGCAACAACTTCCTATTCTGTTATTTTCCTGAGGGAAGAATAGATCTCTGTCATTTAAGAAATGTTCATAATTTAAAACTATTTTTACTACAAAGTCTGAAGTGCTATTTTGTAAAACCATCAGCCCAGTCTCTCACCAGTGATGTCTTCATATCAATAAGGACAGTAACAAAGGTAACAGGAAAGAAGTAAGGAGAGGCTATCCCAGTGCACAGGAGTGGCCTGATAAACCTGCATTCCTGTGGTCACAGGGACTAAGGTCTTCCAAAATGATCAGGTCCACGGATCAGCACAAGATTGCCAGCTGAGCTATCCTGAGATGGGAATCAGTGCCACAATGAAATGACCTTGGTCATGCCACAACACAGTTGCAGTTCTCAGCTATCTTTCATCACCATTTACAACCTGACATCAGGGCAGGGCTTTCCATACCTGCATGTTACTGGAAACACTTAGCATTCATGCAGCACTCAAATAGGGCTATGGAGGAGAGTGAGGACATTTTGGAAAAAATAAATCAAGTTTCAAGTCACTCCAGGACATGATATATGCCTCAACATAGGATACACAAATGGTCCTCTTCCCTATCCCAACCAGAGGGTATAAATAATCAGCTGTCACAGCACATGTTGTTGTGATAGGTGTTGGGCAATAAGACACCCCTGTAAAAGGAACCTTTCAAAGTTATGACACCAGCTTTCACTGGGGTCAGTCTAGGGGGTGAACAAATATCAATTCAGAGAAGGCAGGACCCTGCTGAAAACAGGAAAAATTAATTCATACAGTGTCGTCACCTCCATCAACTCCAACTGGTGCCCACCAGAATAGATCTGTGAAAGTGAACTGGCACCAGTTGAACATCTTGACGCTAAATACCTGACTTCGAAGAAATAGAAGTGAAGGGAATTTTGGTATTCACAAGCCGAGCATGAAAATAACCCCTCTTTGTACCTATACACAGCAACAATGCCCCACTCTAACAACCAGGACCAACACTGAGTTGTGTCAACATATGACTCAGAAGAGGAGGAGGAGAAGATGGAAAAACAGGCCAAAGAAAGGCAAGACTGCTGGAAGAAAAGCAAACAAAAAACAGCAGTCAAAGCAGCTGTGTTCTGAAGGGAGAGTGCGCAACTCGGAAATATGTTAAATTAAGGGGAAATTCACTTTTCATACTTCCCAATACTTACAACAAGCCCGTCTCACATTCTCAGAGGGGGCAGGGGAATGAAAGACGTATTTTGGGGTAATTCAGCAAACATGGGATGATTAAGAAGGTAAAGTTGCTCTCCCTTCAATCCAAACCACCACTACCGCTGCCCCAGCTCAGAGCACATTCCATCCTTATTTTTCAAATCAGCCCACTCCTGAACTGCCAGCTGCTTCCCTAAGTGGGGAATATAGCAGGTTTTGCAAGTGAGTGGGACAGAAGTCCAGCCATGCATGAAATACATCAGGAGCTGATAAACCCCATACAGGTATTTACAACAAAATGTTTGAAGGGAAGCAGCCCCATCCTACATGTTACAAGTCCTATTTAATAGAGCAGGGCAAAAAATCTCAGAGGATCTCGTGTTTGTGCCGCTCCAAAGATCTCCAAAAAATACAGGAAAGAGGCAGTTGCTTTTATTTAGTGGCCTCCCCAAGACTGTAACGCAGAAGAAGCATTTAACAGACATCAGGGACATACCTGTGCAGAAAGGCGAAGTTAGCCCTAACTCATCAGAATTTCTTGAATATCAGTGAGGTTTAGTACAGACCTGTGTTTGAGCTAATAAACCAGCAATCTGACTTTCCAACCAGAGCAGACTTGTATCCAAGGTATTTCAAAAGTCCTGCAATTTCAGCATTTATTTTCATTCCAAATTAAACAGGAATATTACTTTTCAAGATTCTGAACAGAACCGAAGTAATCTGACCCATGTTTCACTTTTATACCAGCTTTTAAAAGAAAATCTTCTTTAAAATCAAATTTTCTGCAATTTTGAGGATACTTGATATTATCATAAATGCTGGATCTGATTGTCTATCAATTTTGTGGATATTTTGTTTACATTTCAAAAGTTTTAACTTTGAGGATACAATACCTTCCAACAGAAACATGTTCCATCGGGGCATTTGAGTCCCACAGATTCTCACCCAGAAGTGCACTCAACACCCAAGTGCACTTGGATTGTGAAAGAATTAAAAGTGATAGCTATAAAGTTAAAGAAAAATAAACAGATTCCTAAGAGATATACAAGCCATTGCACAGCATGGATGACGGTCACCTAGTGACGGGGACATAGGATAAAATCCACTGAGGAGGTAGAAAGTCTCAATGGAAGGGGACCCTCCTGGTTCTCACAGAAGGCATCACTCTACAGCATTGACTGTATCTCATCATTAAAAACCCCATCACACTTGCCACAAGAGTAGGAGTGATAGCCCACAGCCCTGGCTTAGTTTCAAATGGGATTTCTCCTGCTTATAATTTCACTTGTGGTTTCAACCAGGAAAGCTGCTGTTTCTCTCTTGTTCTCGTAAATGCTGTTATGCACAGATGGTGCGTGGATATGCTGCTTCATTCCTCCGGATCATGGCTACTTTCTCCTGAATAACTATTTCCCTTGAATAAGTATTTCCACTGAATAATTACTCTAGTGAATAATTAAAAGCACTTCAGGATCTTATAGGACGGAGCTGTCTCTGATCAAAATATACTGTGGAGCACATCTCCCATCCCAACTGTGGAGCAGCTGCAATAGCTGCACCCTTGGCCTCTCTCCTGAACCCTTCATTTTGAGCCTGTTTCAGAGTTGCCTATGGTAAAAATAAAGCTCTGTAACAGACATCTTATGAATAGCTAGGTCCTCGGCACAAGCCTTTCTGAGGATTTCCACCCACACCGTGTCAGGGAGAGTGGCTCCTCTGGAATCAATTAAATTACACCAAACTGCACCAGCTAAAGACCTACTCGGGTTATTCTCATTCCTCGGTCTCACCCCAGCTCTGCAGCAAGAGGTGTTCGTGCCTCCACAAATGTCCTTCATCACACTCTCCGCAAAGTACGTCTCTTTGACTGTTTTGCCCTGCTTTGTCTACACAACATGCTGGCTGTTTTAATATCGAGGTATTTGAATTACCAGGAAAAGTCTTGGGTGTGAAAGGAAATTTTAATTTCCTCTTTAGCTGAGCACTTTACAATATGTGTTTTAATAAAACAGAGAGAGTAAAATTATTTGCTTGTAAATGCCAATGCGCAAGAGAATTAATTAGGGCAACAGCAGCCTGGCTGTAGAGCCTCTCTTGAAGGGTTTCACATTCTCAGGACAGCCAAAGCATGGATTCCCTGAATAAATATCTTCTAAACTTGCAAGCTTATACATTTAATCTCTATGAAAAAATTGCTGCTTTTGAAATCAGACTCATGATACACCAAGGGCCAAGTTCATCTATGTTCCACAGTATCATCCATCAGCCCCAAAGACAATGAAGATCCTGATATCAGGGAGGTGTGACTGCCAATGTGTCCAACACATTCTGTAACCTGGAGGAGATTACACAATATTGGAATAAATCTTGATGGGTATTAGGCAAGATGGCATAATAGTCTTGCTAATCTGCTCCTCCAGAGACTGGGTTTAGGCCAGTAAGTAATGGCTTAGTAAAAAAAAGAAAATGTAGAGGACAATCAGCTGCTATAAGCTTAGATCCAATAAATACCCTGAGTGTTTAATTGTGCATCATTTTACATGCTGTAATTCCTCCACCGACACCTTTGTGCAGCTCAAAATGCTGTCAGTCACCTTAAGCTTTCGCAAATCCTTCAGCCGACTGTAGGAGTGTTTCTCAGAGCTCAGTATAACCTCTGGCACATCCTCCAAAGTTGAAAGTCAGGATACGAAATTAGGAGAGAGTGCGGGACGGTGTGATAGGCAGGATAAGTGTGGCTCCAGAGAAGGGAACCGGAATAAGCAGGATCTCATGCTCAAAGGTGGCTGGGGTGGGTCAGAGGACAGAGGATGTATCCCTGGAGGCAGCCTGGGTGCATGAGAAGAACCCACGGGGTTCCTAGAGGCTGAGCATGCTCATCAGAAAAAGCATCACCACTACAAAACCTGCAATTTCCATCGCACCAGGGTAGCAAAAAACCGAGCAAATGAGGCAGCATCTTCACCCCATGCAAACCCCCTGAGCCAGCTTTTCCCCCAAAGGCAGGCCTGACCGTTTCTCTTGCAGCAGTTTCCTACCCAGTGAGTGCAACAGTCTTGGCAATATCTTGATTTTTGCTGGCATTAATTCCCTGCAAAGTCATTAGAAGAAATCACATACTCAGTGCTATTGGTGGCTGCAGGTACTGGGGAAGTCTGGTTTCCATAACGGAGAAGACTGGTAAAAACTCTCGCAAGTGAATGTAGTTATCCCTCAGAATACCTACCAAATAATCTCTCATTTTTCATGGGATGCAATATAGAGAGTGCGGTTAAACCAGCAGCATGGCTGGGTCTACGTTTAAAAGTCTGTTGATGGAAGAACATCAGTCTGCAGTATACTTACAGGAATGCAGAAACAGACACAACTAGTTAGGAATATAAAGCAAAGGGGGAAAAAACCTCCTTTTGATTCATGAAGATGAGAAACAATTGCCTTCCCTACCTGCCTGCTGGCAACGGATTTTTCTGCGAGACTGCTATTCTAGGCTCTGCCAACAACATGGGTCTGTGAAGCTCTTCCAATATGATTAACCCCAGTTTGTTTTCAAAACACACACATATACACAAACACATGTACGTGAGGCACGTAAACTGCAGTTTGCGTTAGGAGCAGAATAGCAGTTTTTATACAGCTCAGCCAGAAAGAAAGGAATTTTTGTCGAAAGTTGTTCCATCTGTTACTCCGTATGTAAACTTTAAATATTTCTTGGGATGCTACATCCACAACAAGTAATCAGAATGCACGGAAAAAAGAAACGTTTGCCACATAATCCAGTTTCCATTTCTTTTTTGCTGTTGCACGTTATTAGCACATTGAACATAACTGCTAGTGCTCACTTATAAAGACTATGAATAAATCACTTCTTTGATCTCTTTCAAAAATGAAAAGAAAGAAGAGATAAGGTAGGATAGGGATTGCATTAAATACGATTGTGTTTAAAATTTCTTCAGTCCTCAATGCTCTTTTTTCAGGGACTGACTTTAAGCTAAAAATTCAAATTATTCACTTAAAACATGGTTCCCTAGTACAGCTGTCAAGAATAAATAGAATGTAACTAGGACATTTGTGCGTAGTCAGAAGTCACCAAAACTTCCAAGAATTTCAAGGACAGTGTCAGAATACAGTGTCAAGTGACCTTGACATCACCTCTGAAATCAATAACATGAAATCTGATAGAGACAAGTGGAGATTGCCCAGCGATAAAGGGAGCTTATGTGCAGAATTCTAGCAAAGAATTAAGGGATAAAGGAAACTTCAGATTATAAAAAATCAGTGAGATGCTGTTGCCAAAAATCACAATTCTTATTTTGGGCTGTAGGAATGGAGAAAAGCAGGAGAATAGTGTAGGCAAGACTGAGAGGATGATTCCTATGCTCTGCCTGATCAGCTGTGATGCCACTCATGTTGTTCTGGTGCCCCAACCTTTCAACAAGTTGGCTAGGGACAAATTGGAAAGTCTAGAAGGGAGCAGTAGGAAAGCTATGAAGGTGATCAGACATGAACTATGAACTGGGTTTTACCTGGGGAAAAAAAAAGTAAGAAGGAAGGAAAGAAGGAAGGGAAGGGAAGGGAAGGGAAGGGAAGGGAAGGGAAGGGAAGGGAAGGGAAGGGAAGGGATCACCAAGCCAGTGCCCTAAAGCATGTACACAGACATGTTTAAGAAAAGGCTCCTGGGGAACATCAACAAAGAGAAGACTTTAGTATTGTTTTCAGCTGTGGTGGTTTAAGAAAACCTTTCTGAGCTAGGAAGGTACAGCCCTGAGAAGTGTTACTGAAGCAATTTCCTTCACAGGAGGGGCTAGAGTCAAGGTCAGGCCAACATCTGCGGGAATACTCTACAGCTCTGGCATATTCAGGCCCAGGATTGGAGCATGTGATCTTTTGAGTCCTGTAACCTTACTTTCCAATGATTACAAGTGCCCGCAGTAAACAAGTCTACATCCAATTCCTCTCTGCAGTCAAGACAATTAATAGCCGAAGCCTTGAACTTCTTAGAACTGATGGAGTTCTGGCATGGACTTGAAAGTAGCCCAGATCTCAAACTTTGAATGTTAACATCTTCAGTGTGAAGTTGAAGTACAATAACCAGCGAAATTCATGGACTTAAGTTTTCTCTGCTACAGCCTTGCAAAGTACTTAGGTCCATCACACTGCAGGTCGGTTGAACTTCTCAGATATGGTTTGCCAATATACACGGCTGGTACGAAATACATGCTGTGACTCTTGTCCACCTATACACTCCTGCGTTTCACCAGTGAAGCCCAGCACATGTTTAACTGGAGATGGAAATTACAGTTCTTGAAAAATAGTATATTTTTGGGGGAAATGCAGTGAGTTATTTTGAAGATTCAATTTATCTTCTGTGTTTGTTCTCAGGGTAGGTTTTTTATAAATCTAAATACACTAAAGACACTGAATGTTCTTTATCTGTTGTACAGTAATACCTTCAAAACAAACTAGCATGCATTTGCATACACACAGACACATTAGCAGACTAAGTGGTTGACACTAAGATCTGCAGAGCGGAGATCTCCATCTTTTCTTTCATTTATTGTACCTTATGTCACTTCCACTTACGACATCCAAAATAGACAGCTGGTTTTCTGGCCCTTTAATACACTTTGTGAGAAACAATCCTTGCATTAACATCTTTCCCTCCTGAACTCCCACAGTATTGTTTTTCAAGTCAGTATCAGGATAACTACAAACCTTCATGGACATCAAACTGGATTATTTTTTCATTTATTATTAGAATTTGCCATGACATTTAAGTTGAAGCATTTCTCTGGGTTTTTTCTTTACATAAACGACACATTTAGTTTGCTCAAAATAAAGAACTTTTTTCCCTACGAAGATGAACTTGAAAACTTATTTTCTCCCTGTAAACTTTCAGTTTTTCAAAGGGGGGGGCTCCCAAAGTTTTCTGACTTGAAAAGAATTTGAGAATAAAAAAGGAGCATAGTTAGTTAGCATCATGCTATTCCATGGAGCACCTGACCTGAGGAAACCCTAGGGAAAAGCAGTCAGTGATTATTTGAGATGCATTTGTTCCAGAAAGGAAAACAGGCTTTCAGAAGCATCTGAAATTCAGATACACATGTGAATTCCTTTTGAACACAGGGGGACCAGTTCTTGCAATCAGAATATTTCAGTTCTTTAAAGAAAAATGAACCATATTTCTTAGTATTGCAGTTGGGTTGGGAACAACCTGTGTGTACCAGAGATGTGGTTAAGGGAGGATTCCTGGAAGAGGTATTTGTGCCCAGGGATGACTGACAATACAAAATACACAAGAAGTCAAGGTATTTTACTGTAGTGGTAGTGGAGATGATTTAAGACAGGTATGTGCAAGTCAAGGTTTGCACATAAAGGCCTTTGGTCTTTTAAACAAAATGAAAACAGGCTGTGATACCGGCATAAAAGACAGTTATTACTGTAGTCATAATAGGCCCATTATAAATTCACTTTTTGTCTAGCTTGGTCCTCTGCGATAGTGTGTCACAAACCATCATAACGATGCCTCATAGCCGCCTTTGACATAGCATCCAAAAACATCTTCCTTTGGAAGTATGCCTCCAAATTTCCATATGTATACTGTTATTTTAATTCCTCAGGTCATCTTGACACCCTATAGTATTTTTCAGATGTCATGTAGCTGCATATAGGTAAGTATACCTACGTTAGGAGAAATCAGACTTGTTCTCAGGAAACAGGTTTTTCCAAGATCTAGCTGCCTACAAATATTAGATACAAGCCATGTTAGAAAGTGTCCACCGGAGTACCACAGAACAATAATACTGCTGGTAGAGATAAGAATAAACACCTTCTGTCTGTGTTTCACTGTCATAAAATCTACTCTTCCTGCCCTGAGTCCACTGCAGCAAAAAGGAATATTTGCTAAAAATGTCACAACCTTAATTTTAAAAGTTTTGCAATCCAATATAGCAGCAATTTTATTTTGAGAAGCATCTGGATTTTATTACATGCAAACACGGTTGGTAGAAGTCTGGAAGACGAGAGAGATAAAAAATGTTCTTCCTGGAATATTTTAAACCAGAAGCATTCATCATGCTCAGCATAACCTTATAATATAACACAAGGGTTTAGGGTAACTGTGCAGTTCACTGCAAACCTATTGCTACTGCAGTGAGTTATTGTATTTATATTTTCATTGCCTCTGGCAACTTGCAAATGGTGACAGGTGAAAAGTTTCCTTTCTTCTTTGTGGGATTCGGCAGTTGCTTGCAGCCTCACTCAGATTCCCTTGCAGTAGGAAAGACTGAAGACTGATTTCTAGTCATTTCCAGGCAGTTATGGGCATTTGCTGAGCCTTTTTCCTACAAAAAAACTTTATTTTTGGGAAGTAATCACTCACAGGTAATGCTTGTGATGCTGTCCCTGTTGTTGGCTCTTCCAGCACCAGTTTAACAAGGTCATGTCTTCTAGATCCCACTCAATGAACATTCTATAATTTGTTCATTTATACAGAATTTATACAATATGAATATCTAGCAGACATATGAATGTAAATTTGAATATGAATCTAAATTTAAAAGTCCCAGATCAAAACACCCTGAAGCTATGCCTGGATTTAAAATCAACATGAAAACTTCAGTTCTATAAATGAAGTCTCTTCTTTCAATGAGGTAAAACAAACCAGTGACTGGTATCTAGTGTGGCATTTGAACATCAGAATATCAACATACCTTCCCTGGAGATGAATCTCCTCTTTAAACACCTAACTCACTGGAATTATATATGCAAACAAGAACATGCTTGTCTAAGAACTACATAGTCACAGCCCATAGTCACATACACCATGACATAACTTGCACTGGCAATGACATCAGCCACATAGCAGGAGGGTTAGATGCTGATCAGCTGGTATGGCTGGCTACATTCACACGCAGGTGCTAAAGAGGACAGAGATCTAGTGGATAATTCTTATGGGGCAGGAGGTGCACAGGGCTGCTTTCTCAGCCGTACTCTATCTGCCTGTGGTCACTAGTCCAGGCAGCATGTCAGATCAAATGGGCAAGAAAGCGACGTGGGCAAGAAAGTCACGTTTATTACAGCAGCCTACAGCAAGTCTAAATCTCTCCTTCTTATACTTGGAAACTTTTCTTATCAGGAAGGTGTGTGGATTGAGAGTTTACAAAGCTCCTCCTTGCCTTAAACCCTCCAGTAGAAGACAGGATAAAAGGACACTAATCAATTATGAGCATCATGGCAACTAGCTTGTTTGAGATGTACCAGTCTCTTTGCCACTTTCTAAACCTCGCATGGCAAGCCATGCAAACTTCAGTAACATGTACTGCAGCACCCATGAGGGAAACCCTGAGCACCCCTCTGGTCCTGGGGGACCTCGTTCTGCCAGCCGGCTCTCGACCCTGGGGCTCCCATTCACCTAACACACCCCCACCACTTCCACCTGTGAACACACCATTCTCACCCCATCCTGTCCCCAGTGCGGATAATTTATCTGGGGAAGGAGGTGAGCATAGTTCACCATTTTATTTATGTTCTGTCTACCATTTAGGAGAGAATTTGACCTAACGGGACTTAAAGATGTAAGTAGTCACCCTTAGCTAAGACATGTTTGCAGTGTCCCTGTGCATTCATAAAAAGAAATGGTGCGCATAGCACTGGACACACTATGGGGCATGTTTTTGAAATTAATTTTGTCTGCATATGATTTCTGATTTAAAGCGCTATGATTTGGGAACTTTTTCAAGTGTGTACAGCACTAGTGAGGCAGTGAAGTGTGCCCTGAATGCACTGGCATATTCTTCCATCCCTAAAAAAATGCAGTAATGTCTGTAGCAGTAATAAATAAGCAGATTTCTGGAAAAACTCAGTAGTAGTGAAACCTGCTGTGTGGCATTCGAGGACAACTGCAAACTAATCATTTTAAGATTGTCTTGAGGATGGATTAAGCTCAGGCCATTTCCTATTCCCTCCAGCAGCTCAGATACAAGCAGCAGTGTTGGAAGGCACATTTTGTGTATCGGAGGACCAGATCTAGAAAGCCATTTAGTACCACTCATAAAAGCCAGCTAAGAGCATAAGCACACAAATATCAACTCATGAGGTCTCACTGATTCATGGTATAAGCCTACGCAGACAACAGCAGCTCTCCAGGGAGGGGACTTTGGCCAATATGTTTAAATCATGGGAGTGATTTTTACAGATGCCAAAAGGATTAAGACGCTCCATTTTCATTATTAATTAGGAATCACGCAAGGACCCACAACGTCTTTGAAAAATTACTCTACACGTGTTCGTTTCAATATGAAATCATCCGATGGGCTGCATCCTCCAGTGGGTGCGTATCTGTTTCTTTCTTTTAAAAAACTTCACTGCCTCCAAGAACAGCAATAAACTCTTAGTAATGGGGTAGGACTTATCAGTATATTCAGATCATAACCAATACAGCATTATGGTTTTTTACTTCCTGTTTTGTGTTGATTTTTAATTAACGTTGACATTTATATATAAAATAGTTGGTTTTCAAAAGGCCAACTGGAAACCCTCTTGTGGATTACCTCATCTAGGCACAGATTTTTTTGTATGCATATTTGTAATTGTTTGAAGTTTTTCCAAACATGTCTTAAAGTCACACTGGAGTTTTCAAACACATTTATAAGAATGTTATAAGGTTATGAAACTTCAAAAAAAAAAGAATTTTACACAGTAATGGTGTTTAGACTTTATGATGGACACTAGACATGGAAAGAATATTTAGGCCTCTATTCCATGAAGGCTGACACACAAATTTAAGGATATAAGTGCAGTCCATGGATTTAGAGATAGGCATGCACATTATATATGCTTTTGTGGGATTGCTTCAGACTGCTTAAAAATCAGTTGCGCTTTATGGTTTTGATTTTGGGTTTTCTATAAAGAAGGCAGAATTTCTGATGGTCTTAAAGCATCAATCCTTCCCTGAGAGGTTAAACAAAAAGAAAAACATTAAACAGAAATTAGGAGACCAAGCCTGCTCCCAAAGAAACCAAGGTCAGAAATGGTCTCATTTCAATGGAACAGAGTCTAGTAGTAAAATTTCTGCCTTCCTCTTAAATATTAGTCTTCCTTTCCTTTTCTGCTCATATGTCTGCCATAGCTCTCATCTCTCCAGCAGCTATAATCTGCTGCCAAGATTTGTTCTACTCTCCATGTAATTCATGACCCTGTCATGCAGCTTATTCATACACACTTTCCCAGTGGCGAGGCTGAGAATACCGATGTATTTAAATGCTGCTCACAGAAGTGCAGGGAGTGGGGTCCGGAGAGACAAAGCACATGCCTAGCTTTATTCAGGTGACAGGCAAGGTTAATCAAATAGTGGAATTACTGCAACAGGTAAAGCTAGACGCTTTAATTAATCTTCGCAGGGTCAGGATCTCAGCCTTTCAGATACAAAAAGTCCCTCGCAGATCTCCAAGCTGTGAGCCAACAACAGCAACGAATTCAGTGCACTGGGTTGCCTCTAGCCTAACGTTGCTTCCCCCAGCTGACCAACCTTCCCCTCGGCAATGTTTCTACCAGACACTATGTGCCTACAGGAGCCAGGGGCCTAAATGACATGTCTATAGACTCAGGTATTAAGAAACCTAAATCGTGCTGTCTTTCAATGAGACTTAGGCTCACAAGTCTCTTGGACCTGGCCTGTCAAACAATCTTAGGTCTCAAACACATGGGAGGTAGACGTCCACATGTCGACCTGAGCCCCAGGCATTTCACTTAAACACCAGTGCTCCAGAGCCCAAAGCTCTACCATGTAGTCGTCTTACAACAACATTGGTAAAATACTACTTTTCCTGTGATCCTTAAAATTTCGTTGTCTTAAATATTTCTTTCCCATGCACAGATGCTCTATCTTCTGTAAAAAATTCCTGT
>NW_009223812.1:0-8391 GCF_000690835.1 Fulmarus glacialis | reverse complement strand
TCTTTCCCTTTTTGTTTTCTCCTTCAAGACTTTCCATACAATAAATGTTTCAGGCTGTTTTATTTGCCAGAGGAAGAAACAGTGATTTTGAGAAGATATGTTTCAGAAGAGACTGCACAAAATATTCTCTAAAGACAGGAGACTTATAAAGGCCCTTTACAGCTTCCTGTTTCCACATCCCTGCACACCTCTGAAACAGAACCTGAAAACAGTGAGAAGGAAGTGTCAGTCAGGAGATAATGCCATAAGTAGCACTTATTTTCAATATTACACATGACATTTCTGATTATAAATTAATTGAAGAGTCATACTGTCAAAAACTTTCCCTTTGTTTAATGTGCACATAATCTGCATTTTATACCAATGCACTCTATGGAAAATATGAATGCTCCTCCTGGAAAGTAAGCTATGACCTTTTTCCACATTGTATATAAATCTGGAGAGTATAATCAAATGCAGAAGCAAAGTATATCTCTGGTCTCTGAAGCTTCTACCTGCCCCTATAAATCTTTCAGCTATGGAATGGACAGCAAGTGGGTTTATACTAATCTAGCCAGGTTAATATCCCGATTTGATGATACGTACTTAAGTAATGCTTGATTTAATTTCTGCATGACCCGGCTAAGCAAAAATGTGCCTCCAATAAATGTGGCTGGCTTGGGACATATTCAATGAGTACAAATACCAGATGCATCATCAAGAGCTTTGGGATATTTGTTTTTAGCATATGACCACAAGATATGATGCATCTTTGCAAAACTACCTACTTCACTTAAGAATTATGCTCAGCTTTTTTGGTGTTGCCAGAAGCTATCCTGGACAACATAATGAGAAGCTTTCCTCCCCAGACTGTGTCAAACTATTTAGGGTTTTCTTTCCTTTGAAACCCCCTTTTTTTCTCTGTTTCCATATCTATGAAAGGTAAATGCTGATAGCTACCCAGTTTGGAAGGTCCTTAGATCAACCTGCTAACAGGCCCAAATCCTGCTCCTTTTATGGAAAACATTGATTTCATTGCTCAGTTCAACAGGCTGGACTGCAATCACCTCATTGTAATCAGGTAAGGGATTTAGTTTTCCATCCATTACATGCCTAAGTGCCTGCCTGGCAACTGCTCCTACGCCTTTACAGGAGAGGTGTAGACAAGAAAGTGTAGGTTAAATGACAATGCCATCCCTTCCCCAGACACCAGTCAAAGGCACTTGCTGGTCTTGAGAGGAGAATTCTGCAAGAGAAGAGATGTGTCTGAATCACCAGCTTTCCTGCAAAACACTTTGAAGCTTTAAATCAGTGTGTAAGTGCTTAGAAGTCGTGAAATGGATTTCTGGAACATGGGCACGGCTCCTTGTTCTGGGCAAACTGACTTGTTTTCACTTGTGATGTCCCAGTGGAAAACCTCTTGCAGTGTATCATACATACGTCAATGGCTAAATACTATCAGTGATAAAACCTTCATTTGCGCATAGAAACACCTTTGGCGTGACTGTATCAATACGGATGGCAGAAAGAATTATGTAAAATGGTCCATGAAAACAGTGTATATTTATTGTTACCACAATAGTTCATTATCTCAAGAACGACGAACATTGCAAACTCCATAAATACTGTCAGAAAGGTAAAAGAAGTAAGTGATGGATGTTGGAAAGCATCAGCTCCAAATCTGTATGATTTCATGGATAGGTAGTTCAGTACAGACTGAAAATACGAACTCCAAGCCAGTCCAAGCTGCAAAGCAACCCCAAAACCAGAACAAGGACTATAATCAAAAAACATATGCAGACTATTATCAGTTTTGAGTGCCAGGAAAAAAAACAAAGGTCTAGCCCACTGTAATCAACATTTGAAAGTAAGGAATTAATTCAAAGGAGTAATGACAGAGCAAAAATTTTCTGAGTCAGTATAGAAAGTCCTTTGCCATGAGGTCCAGCTTTCAACCAAAAATTAATCAAAGCACATCTAGGTTTTAACATAAAACCACACCAGAAACGGTTAAGCGATGAGACGTAGGACTGATGTAGCTCCATTTCTCAGCCTGAGTCTACAGTTAGAGGTTTCAATGGAAGTGACTTGCGAAGAAAAAAATCTTATCAATACCTATGCCTATATAGGAGCAAAACTCCCCAGCAGCAAACCTCGTAGGTAAGAATCATACCTATAAGAGGCCCTGACTTCAGACTAATGATGAGTTGACTGATTGACACAGAATGAAACTCCAGCCAGCTTTACTAAAATTTCTTGCTAGAAGCTCATCTTCCACAAAGGGTTTGAATAAGCCAGAAACAGCCCTTATGCCTTATTCTGGGCCTCTCTCTGGGCTGGATTCCCACCCAGAGAAGAAAAATAGTTGGGAAAGTCCCACAGGAGAAGTGACACTATTGCTGGGCCACAGAAACAACCAGGTTAAAATAAATACATCAGAAACCAAGGAACATCTTACTGGCCAGGAGACCTGGACTACCGGAAGGGAGAGGGTAAAAGAGTAGGGAAAAGAAAGTGAGAATGAAGACAGGGAGAAGACCCAAGTTCTTCCCCAGAAGCTGGAAAGTATAAAAGGTGGCCAATGAGAACTTCTGGGCAGGGCTGAAAAACAAGTGAAAGTGAGAGCTTCTCTCATCTCTGAGAGTGCAGCCAAAAAATCAGGTTACCAACAGTAAGAGAAGGGGAAAAAAAAAAAGCAAACCCTTCAAAATTGGCAGCAAGGAACTCTCCACACTCCTTGGCTCCATGTAAGGCTGGGTGGAAGGGGTAAGAAGGAAACGGGACAAACTGCAGCTTCGAGCCAAAATATTTTCCTTCTGGATGCTCCTAGCTCCGTTCAGCCCTTTGTGATTCTCAATTTCAACCCGTTACGCACTCCCCCATAATCATCATAATAAATAGCTGTTTGCTTGCTCAGTGTATTCAACTTCCTCGCAGCAAGCCAAGCTCAACCCAGCACTAGTATTTATTTCTGGATTTTGACCAGGCCTGCCTAAAACCAAACAAGACTCGGTGTGATTTGCGATATTCACTGGGAGAGAATAAAAGCAACTGCACTCAAACACCAGGGTTTGTGGCCAAGTTCACCTCATGCTGCTGGTGGTGATATCACCGTTATTTAACTTGCCTTAGTACTTTTAAGACTGCTGTGGAAAAAGGGAGGGTTTCAATTCTGTTTCTGGGCTTTGAGGGAGACGCAAGTTATGCTAACAGCATGGACATAACTAACTGTTGTTCTTCCATTAAAAGAAAAAACCCTCTATTACTCAAAAGTCAAATTATTGTTAGAAACCCGTAATGACTAAATAAAAACAGCCACTGGAATTAGGAGCCTTCCCCCATCACCACCACTGGGTGGGATTTTGGCCAAAATGCAAAAATCAAAAAGAAAATAACAGTCATAAGAAACTGTGCTTTTCCAGCTGTCGTAACTTTTTTTCTTCCTTTGTCCATGCTTAATATGTACAGGTTTCCACACAATCGCAGGCATTGCTAATTCTCCCCTATTAATTGTGGAGGGGGGGTCTGGCTCCTGATGGGTGATCTGTCACCCCCGTGCTCAGCAATGCAAACCCCTCTGCTGCCCAGGCTCCTCGCAGCAATCCTCTCTAGCGCATTTTGTCCCAGCAGCCCCACTTCAGGGCCTTTTGGAGCTCTCTCCTCTTTGCTTTGGGGAGAAGCTGCAGGATTCCATGTCCTTCCATGCAAGGAGTACTGGGCCGTGAGCTGGAGGAGGAGATGGCTCACCCATTCCCTGCAGTGGGCCTTGGGGGCTGCTTAACCTCTGAAAGGAGGAAAATAAGTGGCACAAGCAGCCAGTTAGAGGGGGATTTCCTTTGAGCAGGGCAGACATCAACTGAGGAGATGGAACATCCCTCATTAAGACAAAATAGTTCCAACTCTGTCTGAAATAACATCTCTTTCAAGAGCTGGCAACATTGTGCTTGGTGTCCCAAGCGAGGTCCTACAGCCCCGTTAAATGGCGCTCATAAGACATCCCAAAATGCCAGTTCAGATTTCCAGAGCTGCCCTGACAAGTTCCCAGAAGTGCTGCAGAACATCCCCGGCAGGGTTTCAGGCTGGGATTACCAAAGGATTCAGGCAACATGAACAGAATTTGGGCATCTGTGAAAATCTCCGCGAAACATCTCAAAATGTGATGAAGAACATGTTTTCAGCTCTTTCAAGCTGGTATTGCCCTTCCAAAAGCTTCTCCCGTGAATGAGGGTCTGTCACATGCTCCTTGCCTCCCAATTCACATTGTCATGGGTCTCATGAGAGTTCTCATTTTTCTTGAAGTTCTGGCATCAGGAAGCATGTCAGAATCTCAGTTTCCATTCTTAAATCACTTTGTATGTGATGTAGACACTTCCTTAAAGAATCAGGAAAACAAAGCAACAAACAAACAAGCTGAAACCCCCCAAAAAACCCTCTACCTGGAAAAGAATGAAAATCTCTTCCCCCTTGTCCTCCGAAGCTGTTCCCCTGATTTTGCAGGGTGTGACTCATGAGTGTTAAATGCCTGGGGCTGACAGTACTGCAGACCCAAATGCAAAACAAGAGCTGTGGCTATGAACTTCTCATCACTGGCAAACTACAACACTTCAGGTAGACCAAACTAAATAACATAATCCATGGACAGCTCTAGAGAGGAAATGCGTTTTTCTGCGTTGATGACACAGAACTTTTCATTAGGAAAGACTAGGGAGAGGGAGAAAAGAAGGGAATTTCCATTGAGAGTGCCAAAGATCTAATTAATGCCCTGTTACGGACCATTTATACGTGATGAAATTCATTCCTACACTGAGAGCCGGCATAAAGTTACATACCGCTGGAGTTGCAGTTAACCGGCAGAAGGAATGAATTCCATTTAAAGAGCGATGTTCCAGATTCCTGGACGAGACACTCAGGAGTGAATGAAGCACTGTGTAGTAGAGCCTCAGCAGCCTTGAAATGAATTTTGCTGTGACCTAACAAAAACCACAGACTTGAAATTGTGATGATTCAGAAATTTTCAGCTCGCAACAGGAGTTCTTGCAAAATATTTGGGAACTGCAGGAAGCGTTTAATGGTCTCCCTATGTCAAGGAGAGGAATCCTGACCTCTTGTCTTTATGGTTCTTGTTCCTATGAGTGATAATTTTAGAAGGAGATGATTAAGCCCATGTGGCCTTTCTTCTAAGGTTGCTAAAAGAATAACAAGTGATCTAGCTTGGTCCTTTCTGTACTGATTCATCTTCCCTCTTTACTATTGGAATTTGCAGGAGAACGGTTACAGGGACAGACCATGCTCCAGTCACATGTGTAGCCCCCCACTAGCGTGTGCAGCAAAGGATATCAAGTCAACCTAGTGGAGAGGTTTATCTGCAAAGCAATACGATGGAGCAACAAAAGTCAGGAGAACCTTATAAGGGCATGTGCCTTTTCTAACCAAGAGTCGAAAAGTTAGGATTTCAGTAGAAAAAAATTTTAAAACGACCAAGAACATTAATCAGAATACTCATGGCTAAAGCAGAGGTTT
The DNA here is from genome assembly GCF_000690835.1 of Fulmarus glacialis. NCBI lineage: Eukaryota > Metazoa > Chordata > Aves > Procellariiformes > Procellariidae > Fulmarus > Fulmarus glacialis. The sequence goes on along the minus strand of NW_009223812.1, from coordinate 2,892 downwards.
AGGACATTCTTAATCCTTATTCAGATGCAAAAACCACGGAAGGGTGGTTATAAATTCAGACTGATCTCATCCTAAGAAAGACTTCAGGTGAATCTTCCTTTCATTTCCTGTTAGCTCGAGGGACAAACCGACAGCAGGACAGACAAAGGAGTTACATCCATTTCCCGAAATAAGTAAGACATCTCAGAAAGTCTTAACAGCATGCAGTATAATAATTACTACATGTTTGTGTCATAATTACTGTCAGAGATTCCTTTAGAAGTGAAACCAGACTGTTCCAAATTGTGTTGAAATACGACTCGTAAGATTACTTCTGGCTGCTAATAAATGATGGCTATGCAAGAAACTAATTTGAGCATCGTTGAAAATTATCATTTTGTTTTGTGTGCTTCCAGTAATGTTTTTTTAAACAAGAATCTTACATTTGTCCCTGTGTTTGTGTAACTAATGCTGTGGAAAGCATTAGACACAGTCACACACTTGCTAACACTGTATTTCTCATTCAATTTTCAGACCGAATTCCATTTTCAGTTTTCTGTAAATACTTACACCGTCCTTGAAGACCGAAGTGCAATGCAAAACTACATGAACTGGACTTAAAGCAGACATAAATTAGTCAATGTCAATCATTTAGCCTTCATGGGGAGTATATCCAGCATGTGAAACTTTTAAATGCCATTTAAAAATAGTCGCTAAAAGCAGCATGCTGGAAATGGGCGTCACTAAAAGCAGTGTCCTGGAAATGCATCTAGAAGTCTTATTTCTTGGGAGCAGGGACTCTCCTCCTCTAATGCCAGCAGAGAGCTGGTAGGTACTATGTACCTCGACCTACAGAGGTTATAAACTCCCTGGAGCACTTTTCGGCTATGTTTGCACAGCATCCAGCACCCACAGGCTCTTGCTCCACAGTGAGGACTGCTGGTTGCTTCCTCATGTTTGCTTATTCCACCATAGCCTGTTCCTTATGGATTACCTGTACGTAGCTCTTACATTTTAAGCAGGTTTCCCCTAGCAATTTTTATTTATCATAATCCTCCTGTACTTGAAGACTCCTCATTACCCTTTCCTTTCCCATGTCAACTGAGCTTAATTAGCAGCTCACAGCAGCAGCAGGGCCTGTTCACACACTCACTGGAAGGGTATGCAGAAGCAGCACTCACTGTGCAGAAGCAGCGCTACACTGCATACTGCGCAAAAGAAATTGAAAATTTGACCAAGACCTATACACAGTAACTGGAAAAATGACCTAAAATTGCCTCCTCATTGCACATATGTGTTTCCTAGAAAGAAAACTCTTCGTTTCCAGTGATTTCCACTCAGTAACGCTTCCTTTGGAGAAGGCTAGGTAAAGTACATCCCAGATGTAAATGGTCATAGAGCATCATTTTCCGAAAATGTGCTTTTCACCTTACTTTTATCAGAGAATTCCAGATATGTTGTAAGCTGGAATTTGAAGATGACACTTCATATCTTAGGTCTCAGAAAAGCAGGAACACTTTCTGAAAGCAGATTCTCATTTTAAGAAACCAGATATTTGCTAGTTTATGATGATGTGTCCCGCTTCAAAAGCTAATGCTCTCCCTCACTATGGCCATCTTAGTTCTGTGATTATTTTGAGGGATAATGTGTGTCCGGTAACTCAAAAAAAGTGCAGCACAGTAGATCTAAAAATAAAAATTAGGGAAGATGGGAATTAGCTCACCACAGCTCACCTCAATTGCCAGGTCAGGTTTCAATTTCCAGTAAGTTTTCAGCAAGGAAGCTTGTGTTAATGTATCTGTGGGCATTCCTCATACAGAGGAATAGAAATTTCTTTGAAAACAGATACCTGACATCACAACTACGTGCTTTCCTGGAACAAAGCATGTGCTGGATCTGTACGCTGCCTACTGAAAGAGTCTTAATCCCAAGTGAGATATTACTGCTTGCATTTCCGTAAAGATAATAGAATTGGTTTGCAGTAAGTGGAACTAGAGCTTGGTGCTCAACTTGCTGAAGAACTCTCATCGAGACCTGTGGATGTTCAGCTTAAGATGTCTGGAAACACTGTAGACTACTTCACACTCACGTTTGTCTGAAGAGTTGCTTTAATAGATCAGGAACTACAGCAAACTTTTAGATTAACCATCCCTTTGCAAGACAGAGTATGCATGAGAGGCGCGAAAATGGTTACAACACGACCGTCCTATATGATCTGAACTCGAGTGCTGGTCTAGGCGCCGTACCAGAACAGGGCACACTGTGCTTTGCTCACTAGCAGCTTCCTGCTTGAGAGCCACAATTACAGTGCACGCTCTCTGCTTTGCAGTATTCCTTCAAACTAGGGAAGAGACACCCCCCCCAAAGCAGCAGAGATGGCTATGGGAAGAAGACAGAGGAAAGAGGATGACAAAATTTGTATACAGCAGGGTTATCTTCATCACGCTGAAGATCCCATATAGTTAAAAAGGGTTCAAAGCCTAGCATTTCTTTTTCACTTTTCTTTTGTTCTCAGAATTGATTTTGGACAGCAAGAAATAAAGTCAGAGAAAGAGGCTATTAAATTTATTTTGAATGGAATGTAACCACACCGTTTTTTTTTGAGAAAATTTTTGCCCCTTGACCCCCCCCCAGCCGATAAAACATCACTTAGGGTTTCCTATTTCAACCTGTACATGTATGTTACGCCTCACCTTCTCCTCAGCAGAACATTATTTCTCCTGAATGGAGCAGTATCAGCTTACAGACAGCGTTGCTCAAAGGAAAAAGCAAAGTTTGCCTCTCCCCAAAAAAGCCATTTTGTTAAGCCAAACGTTCCACAAAATGGCACGACGGCCTTCCAGCCCGCTCTCCTTGCGGGGACGGGCCTCTCACCCCGGCCGGGCTCCCCGCGCTGCCCACCGCTCGCAGCCC
>NW_009223811.1:37326-43456 GCF_000690835.1 Fulmarus glacialis | reverse complement strand
GGCGGGTGTTACAATAGGCCTCGGTGCGAAGTGCTGCGAGGCGCTGGGGGAGCCGGGGGACACGGGGCGTCGTTTCGGCAACCCCACGGGCGATTGCCTGCGTGCGGAATTCGGATAAAATGGGCTTTGTTTAAATGTGCCGAAAGCGTGAAAACTTGTATTATTCTTTTTTAGTGCTCTTAAGGATAATGACTGCTTTCTGAGGGTGGAGCGAGAAGGCCAAATGCTTTTGGTAGTTGATACCACACAATGAAGCGTTAGGTTTTAATTTTTCTTCAAACGTGTCTGCGCAGACAACAATAACAAAAAGTTGAGAAAAATGCCAGCTGCCCTGAGTGGATCGTGCTTACAACTAACAGTTTGGTTTTTAATCTCCTTGGCAGTCATTGTGCAAAGATTTTTTTTTTTTTTTTTTGGCATTGTTCTTTTTCGTGTATTTCATAACCTCAGACTCTAATTCCTTGAGAGAAAATTAATATGCTCGGGACGCTTTATATTCTTCTGGCTTACTGTTTGAAGCAAGATGGCTTAACACCAAAATGTGTAGCATGTTTTATATGTGATGTGATAAAGAGGTTATATCAGCTGATTCTGGGATGCTTTTTTCTGAGTAACGTAGCCATGTATGAGCCTTGTATATAGGTCATTGCAAATGAGAATCGGTAAAACTTATTATATCACCTAATTGTTTGTCACTTATATGCTACATGTTAACAAAATACTTTAAGATTTATTTTAGTTTCTCTTTTACTGAAGTCTTTGCTGCATCTCAACTGAGAGATTGGGCCTTTTTAGTTACCATGAGTTGATGGTATAGCTCTTCAGGTATGTGGGGTATGAATGCATTTGAAATGTAATTACTACCCTGTGTTACCATTTTTACATATAAAACATAGTATTTTGTTATATTTAGTCATGTCTAGGTTTAAAACCAAATGTTAACAACAGTCATAGTTTTGTTGAGAAGCTGAGAGAATTATTGTCTACCTTTCTCTGGTCTACAACTCAATTTGTGTCAATGCAAATATAAATATGTTAGGTAGGTGGGAGAAGGAAACTGGAATAAAAAGGGAAATGATAATTCAGTGGTGTTGTAGTTTGGGTTATATGTGTAGAAATGACACTAAATCACCTGACAGTTTTCTGAAGTGTTCAGAGTTTAGAAAATTTGGAATTTGTCCCAGCAGAATGGTTAGTAGGCAAATGCATGTGAGAAACTGCTTGATAATGCAGATTCTGCAGTTTATTATGTGGATATTGCACGTAGGAAGGTCCATGTTATTTGAATAATATTTTTTCTGCTTTAATAGCAAATGGTACTTTTTTTTCTATAGTATGACTCTATAGTACGTAATATTTTTATTCTGTGTTAGGGATATTGGCAGAATGCTGAGGCAATTATATCTGGAATCATAATTGAGCTAATAGTGCAAGAAGCAGTTGGCTGAAAAAGTTGGACTAGCCTGTCTTTTGATGAGAAGATACCTCTTATTATGGCAGTATATATTAAAACTTATGTAGGATTGTAGTGCACATTGAAAGCTTTATGTACATGTTTTCTTCAAGATTGGCTCTCTCAAGTGTTTCTTTGCAGTGTTCTCATTGGGCCAGATATTGCAGATGTTTGGGGCAAGTGTGTTAACTGGACATCAGCTTGTTGAATACTAGAACTAGATCTGACTTTCGACAGCACTTTCTAGTTCACTTTTAGATATTTTTCCCCCTTTGATTTAATGATATGTGAGTGTGCACTGAATAATCAGCATATATAGAATTTTCTAAAAGCATTCCCCTTGATAACTTCATCTTTTTTTTCCTTTGTACAGTGGTTTCTAAAACCCCAAAATGCTTAGACCAAGTTTTTATACACAGAGGCAAGTAATCCAGTAGATGGTTTGAATTCCTGCTTGTATGTCTTCATGCTGCTTTTTGAATGTGGAATTACATAAAAATTCACTGTCCGTTGCAATAAAAAGAAACCTAAATTCTCTTGAATGTTAAATTCTTTCTGTGTTGGGAATCTCCTGTGAAACAAGCATTAATACATTGTATTTTCTTTAAAAAAAGTTTCTAATAGAAACTCTACAAAGAAGAAAACATAAAACTGTAGAGTGGGCATGCTTTATAAATGCTTCTAATTGTGTATATTATATGTGTAGGTATGGGAGAGAGTTATCAATATTCTCTCTCTTCAATAAATTTAGTTGAAAGTGCGTACCTTGCTTAATGTGGATTTTCCTCACCCCTAAAATAGCTGTTGTCTTGATTATTCCACACAATGCAACCATTCCAGTGTTGTCACAAAGCCAGTGCCCAGGCTCCTGTCTCAGAAATGGGACAAGAAGTCTTTCGTTTAAAAGCTTGTTTTCTCCTCCTGTAACAACAAATACCAGTTATGTAGTGCTTCTAATAAAGAAATTGGATGCACTTCACAGTTCATATAGTGGAAAAGAGTTTTAAATGACATCAGAACATGTAAACGTATTCAGTTCTAGCTGCTTGGGTGTAATTTCAAACAAGTTGTATAAAATTTATTTTATAATAACAGCTTGCATACTGAAACTTTATAGCAAGATTTACTTTGAATCCCACTCAGAATACCTGCTGTGGCTTTTAGAATAGTAGGCAAGAGCTTTTCAAGCTGGTATGTGAAATGTTTAGCTTACAAATAAAGACCAGATGTCATCTCTAGCAATATCTTTAAAGATTATATTTCATTATTGGCTAACAGATTTTTTTTTTTCCTAAACATGGCTGTTTAAGAACAGTTGTAGACATGTAGAAGAAATGGCTGAAGAGGTTATGACGACCATCTTAGGAGTTGAGAAAGAAATGTAAAACTCTGAAATGTAGCGAAGGTATCTTTGTAATAATCGACATCTGACTTTTTTGCTAGCTGTTCTATATATGCATCTATTTCCACTAAACTTTAGAGTGGTGATATGATCCTCTGTCCTCTACTGGCTGTGCTAAATATCACATCTGCAGCCTAACAGGCATATTTTTACAACGTGTATTTGTGTACGTTGGACTAAGTAATCTGTACATTTTGTAATTTTGATTATTTTCAATGTTAACTTTTCATACAATTCTAAAGTAGTTTACCTCTTGCTTCATCAGTGCTATTGAGGTATTGGCAAAATTCTCAGTTACAGGTAATAGGTCTGGTTGTCTTTCCATTATAAAGCTCTCAGCGTGTAAATCCTGATGGAAATAAGGGTTGTGTCAGACCTATGTTCATAACTTTGCTCTTAGATTTCATCCATGTTATTTTGAGGAGGAATTTTGAGTGATGTATTGAACTAGTTGTATACATTTTTTCTTTGTGTTTCGCGTAGAATTTGTTCACAAATCTCTTCAAAGGGGAAATTAATTTTTACAAGCTGGGTTGGTGTATGTAGTTCTGTAAGTCTTTACATGTGCATATTGATTAAATACGAAGCTAGACTCGCTGGAGATGACTTTGTGTAGTTGAGCTAAAAATAATGAGTCTGTTTTGACTCATATTTTTCAAGTATTTTGCTGTTTATCTTCATTACAATATATATTGCTTAAACTTTAGTTCTGGGCATACTACAATGATGAGTTAGTCATGTAGTCTGAACTGATGTTAGTAGGGTATTTTGACAATAAGCAAATATCTACCGTAGGAGTAATAATAAGACAAAATAGCTTTAGATCTTACGTGTTACTCCCAAAACAAAGATCATTCAAGATTATAAAAAAAATCCTTCTACCATATATCTATCTATATATTGTGTATCTCCCTAAAGACTGGACATTCAGTAGTTGATAAGGCTAGATTAAAAATGTAGAATTGTGTAGAGGGATTAGAGGACTGTGGTTTCTTCTGTCTACATCTTCAGACCTAAGTGTTCTATTCTGATTGAATATCTTTCCATACATGTCAGTTTTTATTGTTTGGACTTAACATTCTTGTTTAGCATGAAAAGTGAGACATTTCTTGCGCTTGAAAATTAAATTCCGCCCCTCCCTTTCCCCCCCGGCCCCCCCCTCCCCCAGTACTTAGTTAAGATTGTAGGGGATATTTTGGGGTTTATATATGTAGTCCTCTCGCCTTGAGAAGTCCATTTACATACTAAAAGATTGATACTACACCAGTTATGGTAGATTAAGAATATGTGTGGAGATCATTAAGTGTATGTGTTCAGGGGCAGGTATTTTTTCCTGCAGAGGATTTTCTCAATATCAAAGAGAGATTTTTGCTGTTGTCATTATACTTGTTTCAAGCCAAGACTTAAATGCTTCAAAAATGAGTTGGCAAACTTCATTTTAATCTGAGCCTGAAATCTTTATTTTGTGAAAACCCCAAAATGTACTACATGTGGGTTAGAGAAGTTTAATGTCAGTTACTGTGTTAGAATCTTACATAGCTTAACAAATTGAAAAGAAAAACAGAGGCTGGCATGTAAGAATGAGATGTAGTTCAGATAAAGGAGTTAGTTTTCTGTGCTACTTCATTGCATAGTCTACAAACGTATAAAATCAGACTTAGCAGTATGACAGTATTAGTGGGTTTACACATCATGCTGAGTAATAATGTAAAAGAAACTGCTGTCATTATGATTGAAAATCATATTTTGATTGTTTTTAGCAGGGAAATATGTGGGCAAGCATTTATAATGTGTGGAACTCTACCATATTAATATATTGTCCTGTAAAAAAATCTGTGCTACTTTATTTTTTTATCTTAGACTCCTAGTTTGGTAATGGTATTTAAAATTTAAAGTTTAGATCAATAAACATTTTGACAAAGAATATTGTTCCTATATAGCTTGGAGGTTTTTTTTAAAATCCTAATTAGAAGAACTGCGTATTTAAAGGTACGTGGGAAAGCCTTTTATATTATCAAGACGTCTTTTTAGGTTTCTACATGGAATGAGCATTCCATGTGTTCTCCTAGGCATGAATGAAGTGGCCTGACAGGAGATCGGAGAAATGATGCATGCGAACATTGGTCAGGAAGCCAGTGGGGTTGGAGTAGGGGTTGACCCAGCTGGAACAGTAGTTGGAGCAACATCAGGGCCCAGTTCAGGTGGAAACACTCCTCATACCATCCCTGCAACTGCAGCATCGGGTGCTTCCAGTGTCCAGGTACCCCTCAGTGGATGTTCCTGGGATGATGCCACAGTTGGGTATTTCTTCCAGAGGCAGGCTGGTGAGCAGTTGAGTGGCTACTCCAGCAAACACCTCTGGCCCGCAGGAGATAACATTCCTATAGATCATTTGGTAGGTAGTTTATTCGGTTTTCCTGTGTTTTGTGTTGAATCCACATCTTTAAGAAATATATGTGTGAGTTAAGCTAGTTTTTCAAAGCCTGTAGTAACCCAAACTCTAAAACTTCCAGTTAATTTTGTTAAAGCAGTTCTAAATGAAACTGCATAAAATAATTTTGAAATGTTCAGTTTGAACCATTCATTTAACTTACGTAAGCATTTCATATTTCTGTGAGTACCTGTTTTTTATCAGAATACCATCATTAGGTTTTAATTTATGCAAAACAATTGGTTTGGTTTGAAAAGGGACTAGTTTCTGACAGGCTTTATGAGAAGTAATACGGATTTAGCACACAATCTTACTTGTTACGCTTGCAGGTAAAAAAATTTTGTTCAGGTAAAATAGAAGTAATAAGTCTAGATCAAAACTTAACTTTCTCCTTTTGCAGATAGTAACCTAGAAGAAAAAAATCCAGTTTTAAGCTTTTACCCATAAATGTTTAATTGATACAGCTTCCTAATTTTTCTTTAAAAACCTCATTCTGAATTTCAGATAGGAATGGCTTTTTTCCCCAGGACTCTTGAAATGTGCCACACTTAAGTCCATGAGGAACGTTTTGCACCTCCCAAGCCTAAGGACTTATGGAATGTGTTCAAAAAATGTAGTAAATATAGGAGCAGATGTGATACCCATAAATGTTTAATTGATACAGCTTCCTAATTTTTCTTTAAAAACCTCATTCTGAATTTCAGATAGGAATGGCTTTTTTCCCCAGGACTCTTGAAATGTGCCACACTTAAGTCCATGAGGAACGTTTTGCACCTCCCAAGCCTAAGGACTTATGGAATGTGTTCAAAAAATGTAGTAAATATAGGAGCAGATGTGAATAAAC
>NW_009223811.1:0-37301 GCF_000690835.1 Fulmarus glacialis | reverse complement strand
GTGTCTGGTTTTTTCTTCATCTGTTTTTTCTCATTCTTTGATTTCTTTTGGCATTTTTTTTCTGGTTTTACTCTTTTACTTTTTCTTCCTCTTACACTGATTTACATAGCAAAATAAAAAATCTTATCCCCTGACATCTTACTTCATGCTGTATCACATTCTATATTACACTGACACAGAAACTGTAAAGAAGTTCTGTAAATACAAAATTCTAAAATATTCTACTTGTCCACTTGGACACACTTCCTGAGTATGAAAATGTTGGGTTTTTCCTTGGCGGCGTTCAGTTTGTTATACAAGCAACTGTGCCGATTTTCACTGGCATTTCCCAAGGCTGATAGAATTATTCACCGATAAGGAAATGCTGAGTAACAGTTGCATCTCTCTTCTGCCACCTGCTTTCCATCCCCAGTGGGAATCAGAGCCATGTCTTAATCAGCAGCTTTGTTTAATAATCAGGTCCATCAAAATATTTCTGTATTCCTCCAGCAGGTCAATGTCATGAACATCATGTGTGTTTTCTGGTAACTTGAATGGGGGATGCAGGGGAACTACTCTTATATTTTTAAAGTGCTTCAGTGGTTTTATGCATTATGAAGATTTAGTGAAGGGGAAACTACTCTTACTCTTACTTTGCTGTGCATTGTTACCCATGTGAAAATAATGTTTTCCAACTTACTGTAATCAGTACTGTCTTTATGTTCTGCCATTTTTCACTGCTCCCATTCTTCGTTAGCAATATGAACTAACAGAAATCAAGTACAGATCAGGAGACTTCTGCATTTCAGTTCTTTGATTTGAGTGTTCTGTGTACCAGTGTTTTGGGGGATTTTGTTAAGACAGAAGTTACTGTTGTGTTTTTTTTTTTTTTAAAGAATGGACAACTCTGGAATTAGAAGTACTAAATAAATGGGTTTTCTAAAATCTAAATCTATGCAAACTGTGGAAGGAGTTTAGTTGCAATTGTGTTCTCTGAGTATTGAGTAGACAGAATCTCTGTGTAGATGAATATATGAAAGATAGAATATTTTGATGCATTTAGAGAAAAACTGGAAAGAAAATTTATAGAAATAAGTATAGTAGATAAATATCACAGAATGGTTGAGGTTGGAAGGGTTCTCTGGGGGTCATCTGGTCCAACTCCTCTGCTCAAACAGGAGCCAGTTGCCCAGGTTATTATATAGGTAAGAAGTAGAAATGAAAATACTGAAATCTTTGGTTCACCATACGTTATCTAAGCATATCTTAAAATTGTCGATAAATTTTAGCATGCCATAGTGCAGTCAAAGAATGTAAGACAATGCCAAAGTAATAAAAAAGAGTTTTAGATAAATACAGCAAGACTGAACCGTTTTTTCGTGAAGACAATGGAGCTCTAGCCCCACTGTTTCAGTAGGAACTTAAAATGTGTAGAAAGTGAAATACAAAAATGGAAAATTGTAAATACAGCAGGGATTTTTGAAGCAAAAATAATAAAAAGTAAGAAATTTTCATATATTGAAAATAAGGATAGCTTAAATTGTCTTTTGAAACCCTACTAGTCTTCTGGCAAGAAACTGCCATAAGCCTGTGGCCTTAAGAGGTGGATTCAAGTAAATACAGAATGTAGAAAAACCTTGTATTTTCTTCTGTGCCAGAAGATACCTGATAGTTTTGACTGACTCTTTGGGTGGTACATGGAAGTGAAGTTGAAAGAAATTGTGAGCAATTTGTTTTTAAGAACAACAGATCAACTTGGCTGGAATCACTGATGGATTTTGAAGAATCTTAAAATTAGTTGAAGTGCTAAAGAAGTCGAGTAACGCATTCTAAGTCAGTTGAATAAGAAGTTAATAAATGTACTTGATTAATTCCAAGAAACTAATTCCTGGGAAGACTAGGGAAATGTTACTTTGATCTTGTGAAAGCCATCTGAAATGTCTTCAAAAGAACTGAACATCTTATTAAGCATAAGGCAAGACAATGTCTTCAGTAAAGATAATTATTTGTCTAGCAAGATACTTAATTTTTACTCTGGTTAAAAAACTGAAGAATTGCTTGTCACTGTCCCTCATAAGGGATTATTGAGAAATGAAATACGGAAATTCAGTGAAGCATCGATAGTTGGAAGGCAGTTCATGCTGCTAATAACAAGTTTTAACTTTTGGTCAGCCCTGAAGTGGTCAGGCAAGTGGAAGGACTAGAAGGTCCCTTCCAGCTGAAATATTCTATTCTGTGTTAATACACAGTAGCATTGGAGGCCATTGATAGCACAGGGAAAGATCAAGTAGATTATCCTGGAGTTCCATGGTAGTACTGAGGCTTAATGTATGCTGATTTGGAAATTATCAAGATGGAAAAATTTCAGGTGCCACACACATTTAAGAGAAGAGCACAAAGTTCAAATACACCACAGTTGAATGGAATTCAACTCGTAGTTGAGATGGAAAAATCTTTTTGATAAGTGTATGCTTGACACGTTGGTGTCTGAATTAACTAGCCACTCTGACTCAAAACTAGTATCATTGGCTCATAGAACATTTTGGAATAAGAGACACAGAAATGCGTGATGTTGTTAACATTCACATTCTGTCTGTGTTCTTCTAAGGTTGCTTCAGCTGTAGCAACAGAAAATTACAGTGATGGACATCAGTTACTCATACGGCAAAAACTTCGGAAAGTTGAACTACTTTGCTGGCAGAGAGGGAGGCTATACAGAATAATTGGCAGCGTAAGGGAGGGCAGAGCCTAGAGGAGCGCTCATTTGCATGAGAGATGATAACCAAAAACCTTCGGACACTCAGCTGAAAGGTAATGCATGTGCAACTCTTCAATACAAGATGTCAAAGCCAAAAGTGCAGTCTGACTCAGGAGACTGCCATTGTCACCCTTCGTATTAAAACAGCAGTGAGCATCTGGTCACTAACTGACAGGATTAAGTATAAACCTCTTAATCTAGAAATAACTGTCCTGGGGTCTCATTCATCTTCCTTTATTTAATATTGGAAATAGTTATAAACGATAATGAACTAAGTATAAACACTGTCTCACTTGGGTTTTTGACTTTTTTTCTTTCCCTCAAGACCAAAAAAGCACTTCAGACTCTTTGATAGCACTGCACCTGAGGAAGACCATTATCCACTGTGGCATCAGCCTTTTGTAACATCCCCACAGGGCTGCAGATAGGTTAGTGATCTGTTTGTCATTAATTCACATCACTTCTGTAATGAAGAATTGTTTAGGGTACAAAGGCTTAGTGATCAGCAGGCAGTCCATAATATTTGGAGTTACAGAGACGAGGTTTTTATGAAGCTCAGGATATATTTTCTTGGATGTCAGAGTACTTGCAAATGTTTTTTCCGCGTGCTGAAGCAAAGAGCTAGAGCGGTGTGATACTGCCCAAGCTATTTGTCCTGTCTTTTCCCCTATCTACTTCCCTTCCTCATGGCAAAGGTACTTAAGCACTTCAGCAGTTTAAGCTAAATACATCTGGTTATGAATTTTAACATGTTATTTGCTTCTTCTGCTCTCTCTGCCTCCAGTAGAGGGAAAAGGGGTAGGAACTGGTGACGAAAATTTAGAGTCCTGCAGCTAGGTCTACCAGAGCCTTTGTCAGATCCTGAAGAAGCAGGAGTTGGTAAGTAAAAGAATGCCAGAGAAATACGCTGATTGTAGCAGCCTTTTCAAAGCATCTGAAGGATAGTGGTGCTGTAAACAAAATAATATAAATTGTGTCTTTGCACAAAGCTTCAGTTGAGCTGCAGTTGCTGTAACTCATTTCTGTTAGAATTTACAAACTTCTGGAGAAGTTTTGTGAATAGCTGCTGAAACAAAGAAAAATCCTTTTTTGGGGGGATGGGGAGAACAAAGGAAAGAGTCTTGCTGACTTCAAGAGCTTTTTAGCACTTCTGTGTTATGGAGGAGAAGCTCTATATATCGTTTTTTGCAAGTATTCAGCATGACTTCCATGGGGATCTATTAGAATTAATACAGCCATGAGAAAATGCGTGAATGTTATTAAACTAATAAAATGTGCAAATGTTTAACATTGTTGCCTCCAGGATAAAATGGACAATTTCTAGCAAAAATTTTGCCTTATTTTAAACAATAAGATTGTTTTGTTTGTTGTTCAAATAAGATATGCTAATACATTTGTGCAATGGAAATTGGGAAATAATTTTCCCATATGAGACCTCACAGTCATGTAGCCATCCCTTGGAACAATGAAGATCATCTCATCATTCAAATTGGGAACAACATAATCTGTTTCCAGACCTTACAGTGGGAGTCGCGTTTCCTGAAACATTAGTTCTTCCTTTTATAGATTCTACTTAAAACTGTCCCTAGAAATCTAAGTGAGCTTGCAGTCCATATTTTTTTATTTCCTGATTTTGTTTGCAACTTTTACTGAAGTATAATTGTGAAATGTAACTATTTTAAGGTGCTTTCAAAATAACTTTCATAAACAGATACTTTAAGACTTTTTCAAGTGCTAAGCAATTATGCAGCACATAAATACTTCCCTTTTATTGCTAGTCTATCATAGTAAAAGCTCAAATTCCATCTTGGCTGATCGATGGCTCCTCCTCCCTATAAAGTCAATGTCCATCTGAAGCTGTTCTGACGATCATTTGTTTGTTTCTGTAATCAACAGGTTCTATAACAACTTTGTTATAAGTGTTGTCTTTCTGTGTTTAAGTTTGCAGTGGTTTTAATTTTTTATTTTGCTATTTTCTTCAATTAATTACAGTAGCATTTAGCTCCACTTAACTAGAAACCCAGATTATGAATGTCAAATGTATGATTTAAGCAGCTTCTCAAACTTGCAAATTAGTATAACTTTTCAAGCTTCACAAACTAGGATGAGAAATCTTAGACTGGAAGGATTTTCCATTGTGGTTAGGAGAGAGCTGGGGGGAGGGCATTTGATTCCTGTTTTGAAAAATGTTGTATGCCCTGTTAAAACAACCTTGTTTAATAAGTTCTTGGTGAGATTTTTCCATCATACTGGTGCTGTATAATTTGGAGCAAATATCATAGGTTTTTCAGGTGAATTTTAAGATTGTGGCTTTCTGTGTGTTTCAAAAATCGAAATGTCTTACAACTTGCGTACTTGACACATCACCTTATTACCTGCTTGTGACTCTCACAGTTCTGGCAGCAGACATAGCTGGGAAGAGTTAACTTGTCTGTCTTTTCCCTCTCTTTGATTTGAAATAGCTAAAAAGGAATATTTTGTGACATACTGCAAGGTGTTTTCATGTAATTCAACTGAAAGGAAAGTGTTGAGAACTGTTCTGTGATACACTTTAAATCACTTCCCTAGCTGGGGAGAAGATGATTAGAGTGTTTTGCAAATACTTGATTTGTATTTTTAGTAGTTTCAAGCACATAGTGCATGGAATAGACATCTTAATGTTAACTGTCGCCAGGACAAGGGAAGTAATTGGAGTCACCTGACTTGTGCAAACAAGTTTATTCCATGTAACTTCTGTTCTTCAGACTCTTTTCCTTAATCACCCCTTCCAATCACAATTGCCATTTCGATGCATCTGCATCGTTTCTGACCTTTTCACCAACATTTTGAACTGCAGCTGAAAATTTCAGCTCGTGAGATACTTGACAAATTCCCACCCACTGCATATTGTCACTGTGAACTGCTACTCCCTCTGTAGATTGTAGTGTTAGTTGTGTCTTTATTAAAATTCACAAGCTGCTTACAGAGCCAGTTGAAGCTTCTTTCTGTTTTATTTCCATGTGCTCCAGGTTCTAGGTGGGATTATGAGCGAGGCCTCATTCCAAACATGATTGCTATGTGGTTGTGGAGTTTTGTCCCAAAGCTAAGTTTTGGGCATTCTAGGAGAGTTTTGCATAGACATCTAGGATAAGGTGGTGGGAGCCAGTAAGCTCGGGGAAAAAGAGGCGGCATGTAGTCATGCAGGCATTTTGCATTTGCAGTATATTTCTTCATATGTTTTCACTTCTATTATTCAAGGTGTCAAGTAAATAAAAATATTTTAAATGTGGGTTGGTGTTACTTATTTTGCTTAATCTAAGTTCTTATCTGCAGGTTTAGAATGTAGTTTTCTTTCTTTTTTTCATATGATTAAAATTGGTGCTTACGAAAACGTATGACACTGCTTTATTGCATGGAGGAGCTACATTTAGTTTTCTGAACTACCTTGGTTTGGTACAGTTTACATTAAAGTCAGGGTGATGAGGGCCCTTGGGTATCCTTGTGAAGGTAACAGAAGAGTTACGTGAAAGCTTTTTCTTTTTAGTGAAGACAATGGAGTTTGACATTCACAGGGAGCAAAGCAGAGTGGTGGGTAAGTATGTGAGGGGAAGCAGGGGAATCGCTTTGAGGGAATATTTTAGTTTGGATGAGAATGAATAACCTGGAATTTAGACATCTAATCAGAAGTTTTGGTTGTAAGATCAATTCCTTTATTTTGTTAGATGGTAATTAAAAAATTTATCTTTTTTTTGTGTGTGTCCACAGTTACTGATTCTACCTACCCTAACTTCTGGTGTTGATGTGCTGATAGCTGCCTTTACGTATAAGTGCTCTTAAATTTTGGCTTCTTAAGTGAGAAGGTTGAAGAATTTGGCTTTAAATCCACCGTAACACAGATGTATTAATGCCAGTCTTTGAACTAATTTTTGTTACAAAGCTTTTATTACTTTGATTTGAATTGTAAATAGCCTACTTTATTACCAGTAGCTTAATTGTCATCAGTATAGTATCTTTGGTGTTATTTTAGACTTTTTTTTACTTCCTTTGAAGGACTATGCTGGCCAACATGTAATGAGATAGTAATGTCCAAGGCTAAGCTGCTGCTCTTACTGAATTAAAAATGAGTCTTATTAAATTAGAAGTAGTCTCTTTGTAGGTTTTTTTACAGTTGGTTGTTTTTTTCAGCTTTTAGGCAATCTGTGGCTAGTTTAAATACACATATTGTCCAAAGGGAACATCCTTAGTAAACAGCTGAAAGAATTGATAACAGCAATTTATTTGGGTGTCCATTCCCCTGCTAAAGACAGATAAAGTAGAAAACATAGGCTTCCCTGTAGTAATTCTTTTAAAATACGTTAAAGGAAACATGCTTTAATGTTCTCTGGCTGTCCTTGAGGTTATGCAGAGTTTAAAGGCTCGAAGAATCAAGGTAGATTTTGAAGCAGACTGGCATATATTTGAAACTTTGGTTTTTTTCACTGCCATTTTATGCTGGTGATACAGAGAAGTTGTGTGCTTTATCAGCAGCTTTCTTTCGAACAACTAGGTATTCGTAATGGAGTGAGAAATCTAAAAACTCTGAATTTCTTGTTTGTATCACCTGTGATTCAATTAATTGCCTAAAGTCTAGGTAGTTCCACTTCTTCATCTCTGGTTTTAGGCACCCACTTTGAGAAGATCAGGCTGTGTTGGTATACCCTGGTTTCCTCTTGCCTGCTGGAGGAGAAAAAAAAAAACCAACAGAGCTTGTTCAAAGGGTACTGGACTGCAATGAAGAAGAAGTCATGATGCTAGAAACTTCTGGGTGGGAGAATTACTGGCGGAGCTTCAGTTTTTGCATCTAGTGTTCTTGAAAACTATATTCTTGAAAAATGAATGTTATTGTAAACGCATCTGCCATATTTGGGAGTAAAGAAAATGAAAGTAAATGCTCTGAGGAAGGGGATTGCTATATACCCAGAATTGCTGGGGGTGGGAGGAACTTTTCTGCTATCAGTGCTACAATAACACAAAATAAAACTGTTTCCTGGAAACTCTGTCAGAGTGACTTTTGTCGTTTCCTCAGCCCCACTTTTAATGGGGGGGGTGTGGGTGTGTATATACATATGTACAAAATCTTTTTCTTGATGTGGATTATATTGTTTATAAATCAGTTACGTTCCATGGCATTCCTTAAAATCACATTCTTTTTAAGGTGGTATTAAAAAATAAATAATTTTTTGAAACAAAAATTTAAAGGTTGTTTTTTACTTTGGGGAGGAAGGGGGGAGATGTTCTGTTTCAGATTCTCTGGTAGCAAGTAGAAAAGTGAAAATAATCTAGATATCTAAAGAAAACACATCAGCAAAAAAGAAGTCTTGATTGCAATGTAGAAGGTTAATTTATGGAAGTTTTTACTTGATTCTAGGCCTGTACATTCTAATTGTTCCAATTCTTGTTAACGCATTTAAGAAAAGCTTGTTGACACTATCAGAATGAAAGTTATATGTTTCATTAATCATTACAATATATATTGAGATAAATTGTCTCTACTTCCTGCTTGTGTGTAGATAAATTTTGGGTTTATACAGAGTTTTCATCTTCAGAAAAGGCAAAGTTTTAAGTCTTTTTTTGTAGCATGTTGCCTAGAGAGTACTCAAGGCTTTTGTTAAGTTTTTTAACTTACTAAATAAAGTTTTTGAATAAGAGCTAAGGATGAAGTAGTGGATGCTGATGTCTCAAAAAAGCAATGCGGCAAATTAATGTCACGCTTCCTTATAGAAGTAGCTGTAGAGTGTTATTACTCACAAAGCCTTTCAGTGTAGAATTGAACAGTAATGGTTAGAAATTTGTCTTATGAATTGCCCTAAACTGTTACGTCGCTGGTAGCACTTATTACCCTGTTAGAGGAAGGTGAGCCTAACTGACTAGCTTAACAAGAAAAGTGTGGATTTTTAAAATTAGAAAAAAGAGATTTGTCCTGTACGTGTACTAAGTAATTGGCACCAATTAAGTAATAAGCATGTTTAGACAAGAACTGCAATTCGAATTTCATTTCACAGCTTTGTTTTCAAGCTTCTGAATATATTTAGTGTCTTCCTTTTTTGTTTGTGGTATATTTATGCAGGAACATTGGAGTGAGAGATGCAGAATAGTATACGCGTGTCTAAGTGCAGTAGGGGGAAGATTAATAATCTCACCAAACTAGATGGGATTACACCTAAACTATTTCACATTGAACATTGAACCTGTACATTTTCTTGTATGAAAGACAGTTCTTCAGTTTGATTTACAAGCAGTAAAGGACCAGGGAGCCCCTTTTTTTTTTTGAAGAACTACGTTTTCTTGTAGCTAATTTAAATAATAAGCTAAAAAATGCATGGATAAATATTATTTTAATCAATTGTTTTAATTAAATTTAAAAAATTAATTTTCCATTTTAAAATAAACTCTAATTGGAAAAGTTTTTATGGGATTTTTCTTCTATTTTGTAAAATTATATATAAACTTTTTATCTACTGTCTCTTCTCTAGACTTTTGTTTTACAAACTTCTGCAACATCTGTGACCCTGACTTCCTGTTCTGTACATTTCTTAGAAACTCGTCTGAGTGGATAATTTCTTACACAATTAAAAGACTTTGCTGAGAAACCTGCTGAGTTATTTAGAATAAACTATAAGCCCTACTTATGTTGGAATATATCACTTTAGCTCTTCAAATGGAGCAAACAGTGTAACTTTTATAAATAGTTACAAAATCTGGTTTCAGTACAGACACATTATTATTAATTTCTGTGAGGCTGGTAGTTCTACCAGTATTTGACTGTAGGGATTAAAATCCTGCGTTTGAGGACACCTGACAGTAGCTTATTAAAACTTGTGCTAAACAGTTCTGCCACTCTTAGAGCAACGTTTGAACTTGTTGGGTGGGAAGACAGGCATGACAGCCTGTGCAAGGAAGAGGTAAGTTTCTTATGTGATGGAAGAGTTCATGTTCAGGGGGAATGAGTGCAACTACCTGTTTCTTAGAGCATGTTTCATTCCATAGCTGGGAACAGAACCTGAGGTTCCTGAGTCTTGTTAGGCCAATGAACCATCACGTAGCTCTGAAACAGGTGGCAAGATGTGCTTCATTTTCCTCTGCTTTTCTTCATGGGAAGTGGTGTCCTGTTATGCTTGCTCTGTATGGTCTGTGGCAAGTAGATCTGTAATTTCCAAACTTGGCAGTGACTTGTGAGATGCTATCCAGCATAATTTTAAATGTGTTTGTAGAGATAGATATATGCGCGCTGTTCATAAAAACCTAGGAAATTCCTTTCTCCTGTGTGCATGCTTCCAGATTACTAATACTCCTATTGAAAAGAAAGCAAGCAAAACATTTGGTCAGTGTTGTTTATGCAAGTGCCAGCTCTTATGATCACCTTGCCCCTTTGTGACTTAGCTTTTTCAGCAGACTGGATAGTGCTTTGGCTGAGTGGTAGGGTTTTTTTTTTTTTCACCCCTTGCTACATGCTGCAGAAACCCTACCTTGAAATCTCCTAGTTTCATTTTTTTCATTGTTGGTGTCCTCAGCACTGGTAGGATTGCTTCTCAAATGTACAATACAAAGTTCACAACGAAATAAAACACAAGAACATTAAGATCCAGAGTGATTGCAGGCCAACTAAATTGACAAACTAAATTTGTTTTTGTTGAGTATTTGAATATATTAAGGATCATATAGTGCAGAAGTATAGCTTGATCTGAGAATATGAGTTAAGAAGCCTAAAATACAGGGATTGAAGAATTATTCACTTCCTGCAAAAAGCTTGAGTTGGTTTTAGAACACTGTATTTTAATGCAATGAAAATTGTTAAATACTTACTGGGGGAAGATGTTATGCTTTTGAGATTATAACCATGGAAATACGTGTTAGAACTTAAAATTAGTTGCTTAAGTGTTTTCTCAGAAATGCCTAACATGTTGTTTATTCGGACTGCTTAAGGAGCTTGGACATTTTGGAGTATTTAGTTAAGTCTGCAGTTGTATTACTGTTTCCATATGGTCTTCAGAAAATGTTACCTCTTTTCGAAACACAGCATACCTGTAGACTTTGAATTACTTGGGAGCAGCAACTTTTATTAACCAGTTTGGTAGTAAGTGGACCTTTGGTTCCTTGATGCTTCAAAGAGGTATGAGAAGATGTATCTAGCCAAAGGCAGCTTTAATCAAACAAATGCCTTGTTTTCTCAAAATGTTTAGTATTTTGTAACCAACTTGTGTACAAAACAGTTCAGCTGTGATTTTAGTAGTTGCCTCCTCAGCTGCTCAACAGCTTTTGTTATCTGGATGCACTATCGGCTGACCTTTAAACGAAAATAAGGACAGTTTAGGTAATTTGGCAAAATATTCTAGGATAGAAATCTCTATATACAGCCCTGAACTGCAATATTTCATGATAGAGATTTGGGGATTTGCAGTTTAGGCTTGTATAGTTTTCCCTTGTTGTCCTTTGTTACAAATCTCTACTAGATTTGTGTCTAATGTTTTAATTTGTATTAAAATATTATTTTCATTTAGTAATTTCAAGCTGGCTACCCATCTGAAATGTTTTTGGGTTTGGGGTTTTTTTTTTAATATCTAGTCAAGTGTCTGACATGACTTTACAAGACAGTGTTTAACTTAATGGAGGGCTGGCATAATTGCTATGTATTGTGTTTTAAAATAGAACCATTTTTGTGTTCTTAAATGAGTTTAACTTGCTAATAATGCTAAGTCTCTGCCATAAGCATATATCATACATAAGATAAATGCTGCAGAAGAGCCACCCCTGTAGAAAACTACTAGAAAGGTATTTTGCATTAAAGTCATTCAGCAAAATAAAGAAAAAGGCTGAAGCATTTGCAATGTGAACAGCAGCTTCCCTTTTTTTCCAGTCACAGTACTGTAATTACCAGGTGTTTTGTGTTGAATATCTGGCCTAGTACCACAGCTTCAACTGCAAAATGTGTCCTTTTTGTCTTTGTCATATTGGTTAGGGTATTCACCTGGGAGGGGAGGGATGAGATTTGGAATTTCTTAATGCAGAAAAAGTGTTTTTCCTACTTTCTGGTCAGCTGGTTTAACCACTTCTGTTGTATAAAATGAAGTCATATTGTTCTCTTTTATATCATATTTTTTGTTTTGTTGTTTTTCTCCAACTCTTTTCAAAGAAGGGGCTGATCTTTGCTTTTGCAAGAAAATGGTTAGAAGCTGATTTCTGGCAGGATTCAGGGTTATTGGAGAGAGTACTTGTCCTTAGATCTGGATCTGGGTGCCTGGATTCCAGAAATGGGTATTATTTTAAGCAGTGTTTCTTGTGGTAATCCTACTACTTGACTATCCAGTCAACAGTCTGCCTTCTGAATTTTGTCCTGAGTTATGTCAGGACATGGTTTCATGTTACTGGTTTATCATCTAGCTTCCACTAAGCAGGTACTCCTACTCCACCTTGCTCCAGACCAGTTTCTCCATGTTGCTTTCCCTGTGTCAAATCTCGTGGTCTCGCTGCTGTGGTGTTTTAGCCAGTTCAGCTGGCTGATCTGGTGAAATTCTCATGCACAGACAAAGAAGGAGAAAAACCTTCTGAATCAAACCTTTTACTTGATGATTATCAAGTTCATTAAAAGGGGAGTGGTAAAAGCTGTTGGGGGAAGGATGGAAGGACTGTCCCGTTAGTCAGTAGCTGGCTAGGTGCTTAGCTTTGTCATGAACTCGGTTTATTTGTTAATGTTGCAGCATTCAGGAAAAGAGGACATAGTGTGAGGTAGTAGTGAAATACAGTAGAAATGAGATAACTACTCTTACCAGGAGTTTTGACAGCGTACAGGAAGGTTTTTGCGTAGGCCTCTAGATTTAAAATAAATTATATTGTAAATTTCAGGGGGGTGAGAAAGAATGTAAACTTTAAGAAGAAAGAGTCTACTAAAAAAATACAATTCTGTTTTTACTCTGTGTTAAAATCTCATTCCTAATGCTGTGATGAAAAATGGACTAATACATGCTGGTATGTTGTATCCAGTTTCTGTGGAAGGGAAAAAAGATCAGAATTTTCTATTGGTATGTCAAAGGGGAAAAGTTCATGGATACGCTTAAGCCGTTCTATCTATTTAACAGCAGTGTGTGAGGAATTGTTGTACCTAAAGACTGCTTTGGTGTGTGGTATCCATTTGTGCATAATTTGGGGGCCTGTGGAGTGATCTGATGTGTATCAGAAGTGTGGAACCATTGCCAGCTTCTCTTAGTTGGAAAGGCTAATTAGCGTTCAACTCCTAAAAACTAAGATTAGATCTGGCAACTAATCCCACAAGCAGGTAGGTGGTAAATGGAGAAAGAGGAGTCTTCAGAGTGATTGTGGGGGAGAAAAAAAACAAGAAAAAAGATGTAATCAACCAAAACCAGGAAAATATTGTAAATGTTGAGCAGTATGTTTCATAGGCCTCTTTTTTGATTTACATATTATTCCAAATGACAAGGAATTAAATAAAAATAGAGAGGTTTTTTTTTTCATGTTCTGAATTTGAGGTAAAAAAAATATATATTAAAAATGTTTATTTCTGGAACATATGAATTAGGTGAATGTTGGCATTGAATTAGAGAAAATAAAACTTCCTGGTAATATAGATGATCCTAACCAAAGTTTCTCCTTCAGGGAGAAGACATGTCTTTATATGCAGTAGATCTAACTTGGTTGTCACTATTCTGGATGTTTTTGTAGTGATAGGGCTAGCATTGAAGAAAGCAGATCTTCACAAGATAATTAGTGCTGCCTGTATTTTCTCCAGTCTGTAAACTGATCTGTGAAAGATGTATTTATGATACGGGATAGGATTTGGGGCTGCTGTTTTTGATGGAAACGGAAATGGAGACCCTCTTTGCTACAGTAAAAGGACTGCATTATTTCTCTTGCTGCTGATAGCAGTAGATAACACTAACTTAAATTTCATGTTTGTAAGAAGGGGGACAGTGAGCAAAATCAGTGTTCAGTGTACTACAGTTTATTTATGGTTCCGGAAAACTTCAGTTTCTTAGAGTTGACTCTGAACTGCTCAGGAAAAAAAGGAGTTCGCTGTGCTGTTACCCTGATTCTTGGATTGTCTTTTCTTGGAGACTTGGAAGTGTGTGTGGCCATGGTTTTGGGCTTGCTGAATTGTGAAAAATAAGCATTTGGTATTAGGTCTTGCAGCACAAAAAAAACTCCAAACAAAACCACCACCACCAAAAAAAACCCCAAAACCCAAAATAAAAAAAAAAACACCCACAACCAAAAAACTTCAACATCTTTCAAGCTTGCTTGTTTTTTATCTAACAGTGACTTGGGTAATGTTTATGGTAAATACAGTTTGGCAAGTATTAGCTACAAATTTTCTTTAGAGATACTGTTAGAACAAAACTACCTTTTGAAACAGAAGTATCTAATTTACTATTTGATTGTAATTGAAACTAAAGTGCATGACTTCAGCATGGGGAGTGGCTTATGGTAAGATAATCAACTCTCAACCATCTGTAGAAGAAATCCTGTTTTCAGAAACTAATATCAAAATTCAGAAGTCTTCAAAATTGGAATTTCTGATTTTTTTCTTTCTGAATATTTCCTTTTCTACAGTTAATTTTTCTATGTGCATGCACAAAGATTTGACTATCCCTTGGAGCTAGTAAAAAAAGAGCTTCTTTCACATAAATTATAAATAATCTATTTTTTAATTCATTTAAAAAAATGTCTTTAGCTTTTTTAAGGATACATGAAAATCTGCTTTCAGTTTTTAAAAGAATAAAATCAACCCAATTGACGTAAATGTCAGCATCATTGGAAAAAGGTCAGGGTGCTGATTCCCCCCCATAATTCACTGTGAAATTAAATTTGCTCTTCAGTAGCTCACTGAAGTTGTTGGGAATTGGTTTCAGAATCCATTTTAACTAAAATATTGTTCTTTCTGAGGGAATATTTCTTTGAGCTGTGAAATATCTTCCTCAAAAGTACAGAGACACTCAACCTCAGAAGTTAATGGTTTATAATGATTATGGGGCAATAACAATACCTTGAGAGTAGAATTTTGAGAGTAGAGCATCTATTGACAGGTAATTAACGCTTTTCCAATGCTAAGAAAGAATTGAAAAAGTTGTTTGTGCCAGAATATTAAAAGCACAAGATTGTTTCTTTGCCTAGTGTTCGAGTATTTTTTGAAAAGTGGTCTTAATGTGTTATCAGCTGTATGGAGTAACTTCATTTTGTTTTATTTGTTAATGTAAACAGATGGGTTTACTAGGTGAAATTAACTCCTCAGGAGAGCCTAGTATTGGGAGGGAAACTTTAATTTTACTTTGAACTTGAATAACTTTATCATTTCACCCTGTAGCATCTCACTGTTGAGAAAGAAGGGAAGGGGAGAAACAACTGAATTTTCCTTTTTTATTTGTTTTTCTAAGCTTGTCATGGCTTTGAAAATTCCTTGTGGAAACCATTTTCTCAGGAAAGAATGCACCCAGTGCATTGTGTCTGCATGCTGTGGAAAAGGAGGTGGTTTGTTGCAGCAGCAGCTCTTGCTTTAGTAATACACCTTTCATATTTACAACAAACAAAAAAAGACAACACACAGAGAATAAAGAGTGCTGTTTCCTGGAAGAAAGCACAAGAAATTGTGACAATGCAGTCAGTTACTAGATTTTAAAAGCCACACATTGCTAGTAGCTTTTGTGACCTGTCTTGTGAGCTTTTCTTTGTTTGCTGCTAAGTGTACTCAGTAACATTGTGTGCAACGGCTCATCTCCTTTCCAAAGGATATAGTATGTCCAAATCTTTAATTTAACTTTTTTTTGCATTTGTTGCAAATGCAATATTGGTCATTGTTTCCATAGTGAGTGATACTCAACCGGATATATGAAGATTAAAATTTTAAAGTCTCTTGGAATTTCTTGCATGTTATTGTATTAGCATGGTTCATTAAATTGGTCACTAACTATATCTGTTCACAAAATCTAAAACCATGTTCAGCCTCGATTGAGTAGCAAATTTTGAGTGTGCTTTCAATTGTCAAAAATCTTGTGGAGTATTACAAACTCAATTTTTGAAAATATATTTGACTAATGGATCACTCTCTTGTTTTTCCTCCTACAGGTTCGATCTGTGGATGAGATGAATCATGAGTTTCAAGCTCTTGCCCTAGAATCTCGGGGAATGGGAGAGGTAATTATTGAGGGCTGAAAATCCAGTTGGTAGTTTGGAAATGTTATACAATTTAAGAAGTCTGAAATAATACAACATGAAGCAAAGAGCTTCTTGTAAGACCAAATTGATTTTTCAGGCAACTGAAAATTTCTGTTCTAAGGTGAAAATTAAGTACTTTGCAAGAATACTGGGGTGGTTGTTGACTGGATCTACTGTTTTACTATGTCAGTCGTCTTAGATGACTGATAGTCTTGAGGAAGTGACAGTGTAATTTGGTTGAAAGTTTGTGCAATTCTATGAAAGGAGGCATGTTTTCAGTGTCACTGTATCTAAGTTAGTGAAAAAATTGCTTACTACCTCTGAGAAGCTGAGGAGACTGGGATCTGAAAAAGGTTTGGCTCCAGAAAAAGTGAAACTGGCATACCCTAGCAGAAATGTGTGGTAATTCACTATTTTTGTTTTCACTGGTAATTACTCCTTAAAAGAAGATTTTAATCAGGGTGAAGAGTGCTATTGTTTAATTTAGCTAAAGGGAAGAAGGACTTTTTTTGATTGGTTTGGTTATTGTGGTTTTCTTAAGTGTACTTTTGAGGGGGAAAGAAAAAATTGAGATCATGGAGGATGACTTAGCTCCTTCAAAAGCAGTTCCCTAAACTGTTCAGAAAGTAATCAACATGCATTAGGGTTACTTGCCCTGACAGGACGTGGTAAGGAAATAAATTCATGTTGAACTAAGATTTCAAATACTGATCCTTTTGCCTTGCTGGATATTTACGTAATTCAGTTGATAATTGAACCAGTGACAATATTTCAGCCTAACTTTCTTAAAATGGTAAGACTGTGATCTCTACAGAAACTGTAACTTACTGATGAAAAACAAATGCCATGTTCTAGTTGCTGAATGCCATGTTCTAGTTGCTGAATGCCATGTTCTAGTTGCTGAATGCCATGTTCTAGTTGCTGAATGCCATGTTCTATGCTGACACATGGCTATTCTTACTTGATTTTTCTACTTTAATGATGCATTTAACCAATCAGTTGGCTTTTCAGCAATTTTTGCTTCATCCAGGGTTCCATGTTGACTTTCTTGAACAATCTCCCCTTTGAAAAAGCAGTAATAGCTGAAGCCCTGTTCTTTAGAAGGTTGAGTAGCCACATTGGATATGCTTGCTTGCTTCCCTCTGCTCCCCCATCTGTTAAAACTCCTTTTGAAAGGTAAAGGTGTTAGTAAGGTATCTATGATAGTATCAACAGTGTGATAAGAGTGGATCGGTAAAACTCATATTGGTGTTTGTTCTTTTGCCACCCACAAAGTACTCTGAAAGGTTGAAAGCAGTGAAAGCGAAGGATGGCACAAATGCCTGGGAATTAAATTGAGGTACATATGACTGCTCATACAGATCTTCGTTTTAGGTTATCTCAGATTGAGGGAGATATTTCTGCATGATTATGATTTTGTTTGTTTGTTTTCATGGTACTCTGTGGATCTGTGAAGATGTTTTAAAAAAAAAAAAAAAAGCACAACAACAAAATCCATACACACAAAAAGCCAGAGTTATGGTGCAGTAATACAGCATCAGAAATTGGTACTATATTGTGACCCTGCACTTATTAGGTTATTATGTCTTTCATTTCAGTGGTGTCTTCCAGGTATCTTGAGGTAATGCAGGTTCACATAGCTAGGTTGACTTACTTAGTAATTTCCTTAATGTATTGCACAACAGTAAAGTAGTTCTGGAATAGATTCCATGGCTGTTTTATCCGCCTTTTTGATTATAAGCTTCCAAATTATTAAACGAAATGTCCTCCTAAATACCCTTGTAAGCTAGAATTGGTAGTTGTACGTTCTTACGTGCTGCCCTCTGTCTACTTTGAAAGGTGTGAAAGGGAGGTCATGTCAAGTGATCTGCTTCTAGCCATTGGGAAGTTGTTCTCTTCCTCATGCTTTCTGTCTGGGTACATTTTTCTCTGAACTGAAATTAATTTCTTGTTCATAATTCTAATCCTTCTTGGTCTTTTTTTTCCTGACTGGGAATCAGTACTTGACATTAGGAGGCTGTTAAGTCTTACTTTTCACATTACTACTAAAATCAAGACTGTCTGTGAATTCTCAAGCAAGTATCTCTTCCATGTGCTAATGTAAAGGAATATAGTATGAAATCTTATTTTCATTGTACCATAACACATTTTGGAAATAATACATACTGGAAATCCTTCTGCTAAGCTATCCATCTGAGCTGCATTCAGATGGAGCCTAGTATCAATCAGTATCAGGAATAGGACAGCATAACATGAGCCAGATGTATGGTTTCCTTGATCTGTTTCTGTCTCGCAATTCTTGGTTAGTTTATTCTGTAAAGAAACAGACTGAAGTTTTATTAGCAAGAGAGCTGCTGTATTGCAGGTGTCTTTCTCTAAAAGTCTCCTAAAATTTTAGCTGTTAGATTGATTAAACACGGATGATACTTCTGGCTGCAGCTGCCAAAAGCTATCATGACCCTTAAGGTCGTGATACTATTCTGAAGAAATACTGACACATGGTGCAATTTCTCTTCGCTAGGCATCTGTTGTTTGCTATTTCAGGGTTAAGCATAGTGGGCTTCAGGACTTTTAGTGTGACCTTACACAGGCATACATAAAATTAATTGCCAAACAATATAAAACTACATCTTTTTTTGATAATGTCTGTTCTTATAAAAACTTACAGGGTCAAAGCACACACAAATTTCACGTTTGGGACAATGCATCTGTTTCTGGAGTCAAAACTTCATTCAGGGAAATTGTAGAAGGCTCTGTAGGGATAACTTCTGATCTTAAAAATAAATTAAAAAAAAAAAAAAAATCCCTTAATTCAAGGGCCAGTAATCAAGACTGTGCAGTTACTTATCAGAGAGGTGGTTAAGAGGCAGATTTAGCATAATTGGTTATTATCTATGCATAGAAAAGGGCTTTGTTCATCTGGCAGAGGCATAACAGGGATCAGTGCTGATACTGAAAAAGACACTTTTTAGCAGACTGTTGGAAGAGCTTAGTAAGAAATACAGCAATCTTTTCCATTATTTTGAATTAGGATTAGATGTATCTTTGTAAAGTTTCTTTTTTTATTGGATTAAATGCAGGAAATATTGAGCAAAACGCATATTATCAAAGGGTAAAGCACAATGATTTTAGCTACTTGTATGAAATTGCGATGACTTCTTGATTAAGTCTTTTTCAGTAGAACTAATCAAGTGGGGTTTTTTTCTTGTCTGTTAAAGAGGAACACACTTTTTTGTTTTTCTGAAAAGTACTCTACTCTTTCTTGGTTTTTTTTTGAGTTCCACAGTGAAATAGTTGACAGCTGCTGGGGCTACCCATTTACATGGCAAACTAATAGCTAAAATATCCCTTTAAAAAGAACATAGTGTATGTCATATCCATCATATGTCAAAAATCAGTAAATAATAAATATAAATCACTGGCCCTCTGGGAGATGCAAAATGGTAAACTTTTAAAAATTCCATTTATTTAAATATTTGAAGGACTACTTTGTTGTGGAGAAATTAACAAAAAATTTTTCTGTAAATCTGTTTGATCTTCAATAGGATACAGTTTAAATTTAGCCTCTTGAGCTATAGATGATGCATAATGGTTTGTGTTAAAGATATTCTATACTCTTTGTGTACCAGAGTACATGAGGACCGCAAGCAGTTGAATATATCTGTTTGAAATTTGAGGGTATGTAGTTTTAAAAAAAAACAAAACAAAACAAACAACAAAAAAAACCTCAGAAAACAAAAAACCAACCAAACAAAAAGAAAACCCAAAGCAAACGTAAAGAAAAATCCTAAACAACAACAAAAAACCCCACTACTAACAACAACAAAATCCCCCCAAAATGACCTGTACTTTTGCAGTGAGGATTATTGCTGCTTTCTACCAGTGGACAGTTTTTTTCCTCTGATAGAAATCCTGCAAATGAGTTTTGAAATCAAAACCGGTATTGCAGTGTCTTCTGCTCTAAATTTGCATATTGTTCTTAACATTGTGTTCTCTGAACACCTGTCTGCTAGTGGAATTCACTAATTTCAGGGTAAGCATACTTTAAGGTGATGCTCATTGTTGTTTGACACCCAAGATATTACTTGATGTGTTTCATTCTGACAAGGTTGTGTTAGGTTGTGACACCTTCACTTTTGTATTTCTCATAGCTCTCATCTCAGCTGGGCACATATTTGAACTTGTCTCAGACTGCATTTAAAATAAAACGTGATTCTCTTTCTCAAAACCAAGGTTTCATAGATACCATGAAATGTTTGCTTTCTGTTCTACCACTATTCTACAAAATGAAAAATAAGTAGTATTGGAAGCTTGTTACAATATAAAGTTAAAAAAGGATGAGTAGATTGCATAAGCTGATCTGAAATTTACAATCTTTTGCTTTTAATTGAACCGTAGTTGTAAGATTCCATTAATCTATTTCTCTGTCCCTTAAATTCAGGGTAAACTTAATATCCAAAGTATGTTTGGTTGACACCTGGTAATGATTCTCCCATGCATTGCGAAAGTGGGCATCTCTGTCAGGGCAGGCCATAACAGTATTCACAGTCTTGCAAGCATAATACACTCCTATAGTTTTGTTGAGCTTTGGCAGTTTATCATCCTCCACCCCGAGTCCTTCTGTGCTAATGCATTTATCTAAGGAACCCAGGGCTTTCAGTAGGTTAGCTAGTCAAAATACTTTGTTTCTGGTAAGACCTTTGGGCAGCACAGAAAAACAGCAATCAGCAATCCTTAAGTTATTTCACAGGAGCTCTTGTCACCTCTGTTTTAGTATTAATGTTGTGGCCTGTTAATGGCAATCTTACCCTCTTCTTTAAGCTGTTTTCACGAGCTTTTTCAATGCTGCATTAAGAAATACCTAAAAAAAACACTCTTGTTAGTATTTTCATCAAGGCTCATACTAAGCAGCTGTGAAATTCAGAAGGGTTTTTTAGACTTAAGTAACAGAAGAACTTACTGCTGCTGGAGCTGAAAAGCTCCAGAATATACTTGTTTATTGCAAACAAAGCTTTATCAGATTACATGTTTTTTTCTAAATTCAGAAAATTTAAAATTTTAAATTGAACATTATATTTTGCAAAGTTTGATGGATTACAATGCTGTCTTTAGAGCTCTTCCCTATTTTTTTTTTTGCAAGTTGTTTTCATTGTAGAGTATGTAATATATAGTCTGAGAATACAGTTTTTTGATTATGTATTCAAGAGAAAATGTGATATGCAGCATTTGGCAGTTGTACTGCTACCGATGGGAAAAGTTAAAGGAATAAAGTAAAAGTAATAAAAGTAAAAAGAATGCTGATATTTGAGGGGTTTTTTTTGTGTGGTGCTTCTGTCATGTCGCACTAAGTCTTCTGTCCTCAGACAGTACAACAAGTGATACTGATCTAGCTTGAAACTTTCTGCTTTAGAAGTAGTAATGAAAAAAAATCGTACAGCTAAATGAAATCGTTGGCATGTGGAACTTCAAATTTGAATGTCACAGATTTGTAACCAGCAGATCCCTATGGTCTGAAGGAGCTGACTTGCCACCGTGTGTGTTAGTCGCTTTCTAAAATTTGGAACGTGATGCATTTCTAAGTGAACAGAACTTTACAATGAACTGCTGCTGTTTCTGGTTAGCATGATAATATTAGTTAAAGGCCAAGTTTTTGAGCAAGGCAGTGTTAGTTAAAGTTGCTGAGAGTATTGACTTGGTTTAATGCAGGGATTAATTTGATTAGCTTTTTTCACAGCTGCTTCTATATTCTGTATCTCTCCCTCATAAGAATCTCAGTCTTGTTTGGGTCATTTGAGCAGTTTCTTTATGCAGCATCAGCTTCAGTAACAAAACATAACTTATAAGTGTTTATAATTATTCCTTGGCAATATGTACTTCCTTATGTAAAGCTGACTTTGGTATCTAAAATTAATTACTTGCATATCCTCTTAATAATATTGCTAATTTTTGCCCATTTATAAGCATATTTTAAGTAAAACCATTTTCTCTTTTGGAACAGCTTTTACCTGCCAAAAAGTTTTGGGAACCTGATGATTCAGCAAAAGATGGACAAAAAGGGATATTCCTTGGTGATGAGTGGAGAGAGACTGCATGGGGAACTCCTCGTAAGTGATTGATGTATATGTATTGAAAAATCAGTCATGTTTACTAGAAGTTATTTCGAAGTAAATTAATATTATAAATTTTAATTGTGTATTAAATTTTATTTTCCTTTAATTTTAACTGTGAAAATGTATACTGCACTGGTGGTTGTGCGCCAATAACACTTTTTGAAACTGGGATTTGGAGTTTTTTATTTAATTTAATTTTGGTCTTGTTTAATATTGCCTCTGTAATGAAATGCAAAAACATTACAAGTAATACAATAGTTTTATTTACTTATTTGTTTTTAACAGACCATTCTATGTCCCAACCTATTATGGTACAGAGAAAGCCTGGACAGGGTTTTCATGGAAACAGTGAAGTAAATGCTGTATTGTCTCCACGATCAGAAAGTGGTGGCCTTGGAGTGAGCATGGTAGAATATGTGTTAAGTTCCTCTCCAGCTGATAAATTGGACTCCCGGTTTAGGAAAGGAGCTTTTGTAAGTAACGCAGTGTGTTAAGCTTGCCTAGTTACCTACTATGGTCTTACTGTCTTTTGTTATATTTTCCACTCTATTTGTCTGTTTTCCTTTTTTAACTCTTCTCTGTAGAAGGAAGTGTGTAGTTGCTATCTGTCTGTCTTCCTTGGTCGGAGGGGGCAGAAGAGGGAAGTGGTTTGGGAATCTTGACTAAATAGCTGTCTTAAAAAAGGTAGTTTCCTAACACCTTTAAATAAAGGTAGGAAAAAGATTGCAAATAGCTTAATTTAAAATGTGTGATGGGCTTTATTCTAGATCTTCGTATTCTATGTTTCCATATGGGTTTGTTTTGTACTAGATATTTAAAATATAAATGTACTAGATGTTTAAAACTGCATAAAATAAACTTTATCTAATTCGAAGTGTTACTGCTTTAACAGCACCGCTATAGTTAAGGTTGAGTTAGGTCTTCCATTATAAATCTTGGCATTCCTTTTCACATTTTGGCAGTTATTAATTGCATGTGGTTGAAACTTGATGACCAAGTTACCTACCAAATGCAATTTCATTGAAAACAAACTGTTTGTATTGTTTACGTGCACTGTAGTGTAGAATTAGGTCACCTTGTGGTGCTCCTATTGTGTTCTGTTCAATATTCAGAATCAAACAGATTCTTTTTCCTCAGGGCACTAGAGATGCTGAAACAGATGGACCTGAGAAAGGAGATCAGAAAGGCAAGGCTTCTCCATTTGAGGAGGACAAAAACAGAGATCTTAAACAAGGAGATGATGAGGATGTTACTAAAATAAATGGCAGAGGTTTGCCAAATGGAATGGATGCCGATTGCAAAGATTTTAAGTAAGCTTTTAACTGTTTCTCAAGAAGACGAGCATGTCTCTTAAGGGCATTATTACAGTTCTGGTTTGTGTGTCAGCTTTAAACATTACCCAGCTGCAGACTGATTCTTCCTACCTCATGTCCTCCCTTTCCCACTGTGCCACATGTTTCTTAGGATGTCGTTAATGTGTGTGTCACTTCTCATGAGACAAATCCATCTTAATGTAGTAATTATTCAAAGTAAATGGGTACCTTCAAAATGTGGTGAATTAGAGAGATGAAAACTTTAACCCTTTTAATTTCAAACTAAATTCCTTCCTCTCTCTGCTTCTTTTTAATACTCTCTAACTTTTGCATCTGATTGTTGTTGTAGAGAGTAAGTCCTACAGAATTTTAGTTTTCCTTCTAATTTTGCTAGTGGATACCACAGCCTAACACAATTATTTCCTCACAAAAGTCTTTATAGAAACCATTTATTTGACTAACGAGAAACAATGTATTTCCCTATTCACATAGTTAAATGTCACCTATTCACAGTATGGAATGGTGGTGTGGTTCGGTTGTTTTCTTGGGGGTAAAAAAAATTGGACCGAGCTCGAGCTTTTGAACTGTGAACTCCTCAATGACAGCACAAGCCAGCCTGTTTTTTCCTAATACTAAATTGCATTTTAAATTGGGTATTTTTAAAGGAATAGTCTTTGTTTTTAAATGACTGTGATGCGTTTGTAACTGTCTACAGAAAAATTAACAAGATCAGAAAACTAGAGTGCTGCTTATAAATTTGTATTAATGTGATGAACATGACCAAATAGCTGTGGTTTCATTAGTGCATAACTGAACAAGTATATTAAAATGCATGTTTGAATCCCATACGTAAGTATTTCTACCCTTTAAAAAAATGCATTTACCTGAGGCTAAGGAGGGATTCTTCAAGTCTATTTTTCAAGATGTATTATTGAAAATAATATAACACCAGGCATATTAGAGAGCTCAAATTAGCTCCTTTCGGATGCATGCTGCAATACACACAATAAACAGTTACCTTCAATATTATATGTAGAAAATGCAGAATGAATTTTGTCCTGCTTTTCTTTACCAGTATCTATTTCAATTTTGAAATAGTTGCTTGCAAAGTACCTTTTGTATTATTTAAAGAGAGAAATTATTAAAAGATACACAAGTGCAAAAAAGCATCCAAAGCCAGTAAACCTCTCTCAAAAAAAAAAGGCCACCTAATTTAAATGGGCCATATAAAGTGGTGGTATAAAGCCCTCCAAACAGAGGTTTATAATTGAAGTATTGACACAACTTTAACTATAGCAACAGAACAGCACCAATATAAGGAGCAACCTATATTAGGTAAACATAAGTATTTACAAAGAAACTTTGTCCTGTCCTCCTCCTTGTATTTTTATTGTACTTACAGCTTTTTTAAACTAAAATATGTACTGAAATAACTGCCTTTTTTCCTTTTGTTCTTCACTTTGTTGATACTGTATGTCACTTGGGAAGAATAAGGAATATTAAATGGCTTCAAACTCAAGTTTTGTACATAGAGCAAGAACGTGGTTGCTAGCTAGGATACTTAGATGGTAGCCAGTATGTTATAGATGATCGTCATGAGGTTGGTTGTTACATTAAAAAAAAACTAGTGTAATTGCTTTATCTTTGAAGTGTTTTGTCCAAAGTAGTAGATCATACAGTATGGTTGAATAAACTCACTAAAAGACTGCTTTCTAGCTAACGTGGCCTGACACAGAAGCTGAGGTACCACTTTGAATTAAGGTACTCTATGTCTAACCAAACATAGGGTTGGGAATCTGTTTAGGATGTGAATGTTGCCAGGTGTTTGCCTGTAGGTGTTTATAGGTGCACAGAGATTCCTCTGTAGTCAGTGGTGTAGCCAATACAGCTGGTGGAGATGAGAGAACAATTCAGCTTTTACCCTAAAGTAAATACCCAGTGACCAGTCAGTTGGGTTGCTGTCTAGGCTTTGTCAATGGTATTGACTAGATTTTCATCCCCTCTGATGGGAATTTAAACACTAGTGCACCTAAAGATGTGTAAATGTAGCTATCTACATCTTAATTGCCACTAGCCCTTTATATTTGGAAACTGAACTTGCAGGGGTTTGGCATAGTAAACGATTTCCAGCTCCGTATCTGTGTCTTACTGTCAACAGAAGTCACACCTATGTTTTGCTCCATCCTAAAGATTTTCTTCTGGAACAACAGGCTATATTTATTCTTGGGGCAACTGAGATGGAATCAATGGGATTATATTAGGAACACTTTTTTTCCCCCAACCAATCATCTGGTGTAGTGTAGTCTATTAAGTGAGTTGTGTAGGAAATGAAGTGTTTTAGTCAAATGTAAATGAGGCAGTTATTAGTCCATTTCACTTAAGGTAAAAAATTTATTTTTTGCTTTTGAGATGTCAAAGATACTTGCTATATTGTATGTTTGTCTTTTCCTGTTGAAAAGCTATTGAAGTTTTATTGTTTCTTTCTCTCCTTTGGCATGAGATGCACTTGGCCATTTCCTTTTTTTTTTTTTTTTTTAATTTCTCTTCAGTACATTTTCTGATAATTCCTGTCACTTCCAAAATGCAATAAAGAGCCATCCCAAAAGTTACAGGTGACTAGAGTTCACTCCATTTCACTCAAACAGCCTCAAAGATTAGTTTGTTTTTCTCACACTGATTTGAAGAGCTGTATAGTCTTAAAGTTTAAAAAAATAATAAAATTATGCTTTGAAATGAAATGTGTCCTTTATCTTAAGCCATCAATGCATGCTGGTTAAAATTGTTAAAATCAGTCTGTCACTCCCCTTTGTAAAGTTTCTTAGTTCAGAGATCCTTTTAAAATAGAAATGCTGTAGTCTGTCCATGGACAGCTTTATTTAAGACTGAAGAGTCTATCTTGAATTTATTCTAAACAGTCGTACCCCTGGAAGTCGACAAGCCTCCCCAACAGAAGTAGCTGAACGCTTGGGCCCTAATCCCAGCACCACAGAAGGATTAGGTCCACTTCCCAATCCTACAGCCCACAAGCCTCTGGTAGAAGAATTTTCAAATCCAGAAAATCAGAATCTAGATGCCATGGAACAAGTTGGTCTTGATTCTCTGCAGTTTGACTATCCTGGCAATCAGGTACAAATGGACTCTTCAGGAGCTACTGTAGGACTTTTTGACTACAATTCTCAGCAGCAGGTTAGTACAGGACTTGAAAACGTGCCAAATTGGTCCTTTAAGTTGTGCATTATCCTCTTTGATAATCATTTAAGCCTATAATGCATGTAATTTTGTTTTGTCTGTGACTTAGTCAAAGGCAAATAAATGTACATTTAATCTAGAAGAATATAGCTGCATAATTTTCTAGTTTAGTAACTTACTAGCGTAGAAGCTCGGTTTAAAATCTTTTTTTGTAAGTAAATCCCAGTATATTATAGCCCTGACTTTTGAAAACTGAAATGCATCTTTTTTCTTTTCCAATAGCTTTTCCAGAGGACTAATGCTCTGACTGTTCAACAGTTAACAGCAGCCCAGCAGCAGCAGTACGCACTGGCTGCAGCTCAGCAGCCACACATAGGTGAGGTTTTTGTGGAGTACAGCAGGCATCCCTGGCAAAAGTGGGTGTGTTGCATTGGTATAATCCTTTCAGTTTTACCCACAGTATTCTAATTCAGATAGATACTGATCAGTTGGCCCATTTTAGTGGTTGTCCTGAAAACTGCTCAGAATGACTGCGTAAGACTGTCCTGTCCTTAGAGAAAGTTCTCCGTTGCGTAAATTTTTGCCTACTTTGAACTGTTGTATACAAAGAAATAAAAATTATTTTTGTTTGTGTAGCGCAGCAAGTGAGAGAAAAAGTAAAAAAGCTGTTCTGCTATAAGTAGTGATAGAAACACTAACTTTATCTACTAAAATAACAAAAATACGTAATTCTGTTATTCTGTTGCGGTTTAGTATTTGATAATCCAGTTAAAAACCATTGTATATAGGATTTTGAAATCAAACTTCTGTGTTGATTAATTTATTCTTCCTTGTTAATGGCATGTTTTAAACAGATAGCTCTTTATTCTTGCGGGTATCTTTCTTTGTGATGGAATTAATTCTTTAGTAAGCATTTTTTTCTGTCCTTTTGAAGTAATTCACTGAATTAATTAAATGCATAAAGTTCTTAGTGTGCTGGCAA
This sequence comes from Fulmarus glacialis, assembly GCF_000690835.1. NCBI lineage: Eukaryota > Metazoa > Chordata > Aves > Procellariiformes > Procellariidae > Fulmarus > Fulmarus glacialis. The sequence goes on along the minus strand of NW_009223811.1, from coordinate 9,791 downwards.
CTCAACAAGGAGGCTATATTTCAGTGACAGCAGTTTTATCTGCCACTGTGGGGAAGCTACGTGTTTGGGATGAGGGAGGGTGGAATGCACATGGAAGCAATTCCTTATTTAGGGAAGGAACTCCTCAAATTCTGACACTGTAGGGCAGATTTAAAGATTCCTGCCTTTCCCACTCTCGACCACTAGGCTGTTGAGGTGTGTGCACCTATCTGCTTCCTCTGCGAGGGAAAAAGAGTTCTCAGGATGAGAAGGGCAGGCAGAAATAGGAAGCAGCATCTCCAAAGGGATGTGTCCATGTTCTCCTGCAATATGGTGACAGTTAAGTTTTCCCACCGGCTTGTTTAGCTGGATTGTGAGGTCTGTTCAGACAGGGATCAGCAGCCTATAGCTGGGGTTTAAAAGTGGCAGCTCTTTCATGTTATGTAGCTGACTAATACAGTCTTAGAGCTGGGAGCATGGCAGATTGAGATGTTTGTGTGAGTCCACAAGTCGTGTCTTCTGCCTGTCTCTCTTAAACTGCAGAGAGGCCTCTGCTTTGTATAAAGTGCTGACTGAGCAGTCAGCTGTATCTTGGCCCTTTGAAATGCAGCATCTTCTGATATGCATGTTAATAGAAACTTAGCAAGAAGCCTCCTATTTGGAAGGAGAAGCATAGTTTGTGCTGTGCTTGCTGGACTGGTTGATGCTTTGGTGTTGGAGAAAGTACATGAACCTGACTGACGGGAGAAACTCTGGGTAGGGGTGCTTTGTTTGATGGCTCTATGAGTTTCTTCAGTTGTCTCCTTGCATTACAATTCTTGTATCAAATTTAGATTCTTGAAAGTAAGATTAGCATCTCATAACTGGCTGTTTAAAAGCCAGATATCTCATTTAAACTATCTGGTTAGATTTTTTTTTTTTCCTATTGTCAGTGGGAAGAGATTTGTATCTTTAGCAGGTGATTCATTCTATCTGGCTGATTCACTTAGATGATTGTCTGATACAGATTTAGTTGTAAGACTAGTGTAACTTTTACATAGTTAAAGTATGATATATGATTGTCTGATACAGATTTAGTTGTAAGACTAGCGTAACTTTTACATAGTTAAAGTTGGGCAAGGTAAATTCCACTTTGAATAATCCCTTCTATACAAAGGTGGGTAGATACATATGAGATAAATTTCCTTGGAGTCTGTAGATCCAGCGAAACAAAGCTGTTAGGCCTTGGGATTAGTAAGAAAGAACTGGTGAGAAGAGGTAGAAGTGTTGATTTCTGTAATTCTGTACCTGCTCTTAGAAACTTCCAAAGTACAAGCAGTTCTGATTTTAAGATATACTTTGTGATTTGATTAGTTTGAATATGATGATGCTTGCTAAGTATGTTAGCTATAATTAAACTCTGTTTATTACTGTAGCAGGCGTATTCTCAGCAGGCTTGGCTCCAGCTGCTTTTGTGCCAAACCCATACATTATCAGTGCTGCTCCTCCAGGTACTGACCCATACACTGCAGCTGGATTAGCTGCAGCAGCTACCCTAGCAGGTAACTGAACACTTTCTAGTGTCTGTCTTGGTAATTTTACTGAATGAAATTGGAAAGAAGCTGAAATCCATCCTGTTTATTCTCTGTAAATACATTTCTAGGAAGGAGGGACTTGTAGGAAAATGAATACTGCAGTTTTGAAAATTTTCACTAAAATGTAAAGGGATTCAGTTTCTGTTATATATGGATTCTGAGTATTTCTTTCCACTGGACTTTTATATGCCACAATTAGGTTTCTTCTGTTCTAGAAGTGTTTATCCTTAATATGGTTTCATCTGACATTAGTAGTATGTATTATTTTCAAAAGATGAGACAGCTAGCCTTTCCTTGTATGTTTTTACTTGGTGCATAATTTTCTAATTCCAGGTTTTCTCATGCCCATTTCCAGTGGACATGAGAATAAAGATGATCTCCAGCATCCTAAAAGGCCCAGACAACAGATAAACCCCAAGCCCAGGAAAATCTCTTAAAAAGTTAACAGATATTGCTGTGAAACAACACTAATGAGTATTTAAGCCCCAGCTAGTGCTTAGACCTGAGCATAACATTTTGAAAAAAGAACCTGTATCTCCAGTTGGTGGTTTCACAGGAAAGGCAGTAGAAAGAACTGAAATATATGTATACATAATGCATTATCTGTGCAATACAATGATAGAGAGCTCATTCTTCTACAGGTTCTTTATCAATAGACTGTAGAGGTAACTGTGCCCACTCTGAAGAGTGCGATGTAGTAGACAGGGGAGGCAAAGGCAATAGTTGTGTTTATAAGCAAAGGAGGAATAATAGATTATCAGTCTCAGTATATCACTATCAGGAGGATGAATTTGGTTAATTCTGTGAATTTCTGAAATGATCTTTTTTCCAACCATGGAAACTGATTTTGAGAGTTCTTTGGTATACAAGCTTTGATTACTTTGTTTTTTGTCACCTGTGTCTCACAAGGTATTTATTTTTTCATAGAGAACGTATGGTTTGATGTGAATCCTTTAAATTAACTCATTTGTGTTCATGTATCATTTTGACTAATACGGGAATTAATTTCTTTTTAATACTGATTTCTGTTTTGACATTTAGAAGATAGATCAATGCGAGATGCTACAAACAATATAAACAATTATTGTAACTAGCTGCAATAGATGGAATAATCATGTTCTCCGGTTTTAGGTCCTGCTGTGGTTCCGCCTCAGTATTATGGTGTTCCATGGGGGGTGTATCCAGCCAATTTATTTCAGCAGCAAGCTGCAGCAGCAAATACCACAGCAAATCAGCAAGCAGCTTCACAGGCACAACAGGGACAGCAACCGGTATGTTCTTCATAAAAAGGAGATGTGCATTTAAAGCCTTACCTTAACATTTTCAGTATATAAGGATCAGCTTCTAGAAAATTTTACATAATTCAGATGTTGTGTTGTATCAAATAATAAATGACTATTAAAAACTCTCTATTTCCTTACATTACTGATTATCATTGTCTTTAAAAATTCATTTACTGCATACTAAATATTTGGCTTATTTTGCAGTCCCAATTTTTAAAATAAAAAATATTAAAAATAGTTCCTTTAATCTAGGTTACTGTGCTGTTATGTTTGTCTAGATAATGCTGCCTGGACAGTTATTAAAAAATGAATGTAAGGTTAAAAACTAATCTAGAGAGCTAAAATAAGGGGATGAAAAAAGAGATGTTTTAGTAATTTTAGGACGATATTTTTTCTTTTAAGCTTGGGAAAAAAATGATCTCTGTTTTTATTAATTAGCTTTATTTAATTTATTTTTTAAAATTTATTTAATTATTTTATTAATTTTTCTTTGTCCCTTTAAAAAGTAGGGAAATAAAGGTGTTATAAGTAGTTCTGTTGCTTCATGGGGAAGAAGGATTGCCCTGCATTTTTTTCTGTGACAGAATAACTGTATTACAATTACAACATCACCATGTGCATATGTTATTTTTGCTTTGATAAATCAAGAGTAAGCAATTTTTGTAAGAACTTGTTGAAATTTCTATTTCTTTAAGTAACTTTTAAAAAATGCTAATTTTCTATTGTTACTCTAGATGCATTTTTAAAACCATTGTATGATCTTTCAGACAAATGACCTTTTTTCACAAAGGAAAAACATAAATCTTATAATGATCTTACACTTGAATGAATGTAATTTTTTTTTTTTTTTTTTGCTAGCAATACGGTTAATTTCAATGCCATTCTTATAAATTTAACATAAGAAGTGACTTTGAGTTATCATGAAGTTCCAGAGTAGCTTCATCACTGTTTTAATATTCAGGTGGCTCTTTCCTCCTACTGATCGTGGTTATAAGTGAACTGCATTGATAACTGAATGTATCACTGAAACACTGAATTTCCAGCGTTTTTTTGCTTTCTTTATAAAATTAATATCCAATTTATGCAAATCACATGTAAGATATTTTGTGGGGGTATATTGTAAATTGTATTTCCGTCTTATTTTGGACCTGGAAAAGATTATTTTAACCAAGAGGAATAGAGTAGTTGCAAGAATTTAGATTGCTTTTCAGTCAGATTCCCAGAGATATGCTGTCAGAACATAATAAAATAAGCCTGTGTTGCATGGTGATGGAGTGTTATGTGAATTCTTAAAACTTAGTGGGTGCATTTTTTACAGCACTGTTAGCAGTGTAGTGGTCATTATTTAGACGAGTTACTACAAGCTCTGAAGTATTCAGACTTACATCATTCAATTGCCTGAAAATAATGTAAACAAATGCAATTATCAGGGAAGGACAGGTGTTCAGTTAATAAATAATGCAGATCATAAATGTATCGCTCTTAGAGATTTTTTTTCCTTACTTTATACTCATTACCATTGATGGAACATATTATAAGTTCTGCTGTCCAGAGCAGGGCAGATATTTTATTGTCACGTTTGTCAGCAAAATAGTTAATGCTTTTTATTACTTGTATGTATATATTCTTGAAACCAATAAGGTAGAGTATTGCCAAAATGAAATTCAGAGCTAAGTGGCATCAAATATGCAAAGCAACTGTTCTAGATCTTTTTTAGACCTTTTTTAGCATATAATGGGCTTGCTTTCTTATCTTTTAAGGAAAGGGTGTTGTATTGGTCTTTTCCAGGTTCTGCGTGCTGGAGCAACTCAGCGCCCACTGACTCCCAGTCAGGGTCAGCAAGGGCAGCAGGCAGAGTCACTTGCAGCAGCTGCAGCAGCAAATCCAGCTTTGGCTTTTGGTCAGGGTCTTGCTACAGGCATGCCAGGTATGTATGTTATCAGTGGATTAAGAGAATCACTGAAAGTTAAAATATTGGTGTTATTAGGTACCAGATTAACTATCAAAGTCCTGCTATGTTTATGATAAGCTGCTTAGAATTGAGTTTTATATAGTTTTACGTTGTTCAGTTGAATTAAAATACTGGCATGGGATTCTTAGAATGCAAGAAATTCCTCTAGCATTTTTGATTTGGAGCATTTTCTCTGTATTCGTTGTTACAAGTGTATGCACAAGAAGTATCGTAGATTTTGCAGGATAATTTCATATATAATGAAGTAACCACATGCTGTCTTAAAAGGTCATGAGTTGTCTGAATGGTTACTCTGATGCAACAGGAAGCATTAATTTGTCTTTCTGAAGTAATTTTTTACTTGTGGCATATAATGATAAAATCTAAAATTCAGAATCCAAAATTAGGAAATTTAAAAGATTACCACTTAATCATCTCTGAAGGTCCCAACGTGCTTGAAGCAAAAGCACTCCAAAGCTTGGAGCCTCTGATCCTTTTAGCGTGCATGACTTCTGACTTATCTGGGGAGTGGTTATTCTGAGTCTCAGTACATGTGTCATAAATGCACAACGTGTTAGCTTGAAGTTCACCATCACTTTTAAGTGTTTGGTACAATTACCTGAGCAAGAACAATTTAAGTGTATTTGGCCATTCTTCACTACAAAAGTTTAAGATTTTACATAGTTAAGTTAGATAACATTGATGGTAGCTGCAAATTCATTTGACTTGTACAGGTTCTGTCCTCTGTCAGCACTGCTTTGAAGTGCCTCACAACCTATAGAAGTCAGAGTTAGTTTGTTGCTGGATGCTCCAGGACTGCATTGTGCACTTTGCCTCACACAATCAGATTTCTACACCTCCAGCTGCAGAACAGGCTGGCTCTTGTGTTTTTCTGGTCTGTTTTGTTTTATAACTGCCATTTTTATTTCTTGTCATGCAGTAGTATCTTCAGCTTTTAGCATCTTTCTCTTTCGCCTAAAATGAGGAATCAGCAAAGTGTGCTGTCACAGCACCTGTCAAGTGGTATCTCTGCGCCTCACCAAAGCAGTGGAGAAGGCCTGCAAACAGTGAGGCATATCAGAGATGCTGTAAACATCTTTGCAAAAGCCTCAAAGGCTTAGCTATAACTTTTTTGTGGTGTGTGTTTTGGGGGGTGTGTGTTTGTTTATAGTTACTTACTAGTTCTTGCTTTGGACATGGAGCTCTAAGACACTGGAGTGGTCCATGCCTTGTAAAAACCCTGTGACATTTAGCTTAGATCAACATTTGAGATCTTGACACAGCCCAGATTTATGACTTCATTATAGGAAGATGTAAAAAGAGCATTATTTTCAAAAAGAAAAGCATCTATATTAAATAATTCAAGGGTGGTTCTTAAAATGCACAGAAAGGCCCCCTCTCCAAACAGATGATTGAAAGAAATACTGAGTGGTCAAATACATAAACTCAGTAATGCAAGAGCCTGTCCTGTGAAGATTGGACTTGAAAACTTTTTTCCTCCTCCGCAACCCCCAGAGGTTTTCCGTGGGGGCAGGAACCTTTTTATTCAGTTTCCATTGTAGGTTGCTTCTTTGTCCCATCTGCTGCATGCCTGGGTGGCCAGAGAAAAACTTTACTCATGTGAATGTATTTCTGTAATAGAAATTGTGTGCAACTGGCTTTCAGCCTTACTGACCACACTCTTAAGAGGAAATGGGGCTCAAAATATAAACAAAAAGGACATCTGTTTTCTCAGTCATCATAAGCTGGTTTCGTAGTGAGTCAAGCTGATTTCATAGTAAGTCATAGGGAGCGCTGGTGATTCCTCTTTTTAGGTGAAGGAGAAGGATATAGGATGATGAACACAAGCCATTTTAGATGGGAATCATGATATTGTTTTAGATGTCTGTATTTGAGCTAGATACTTAAGGCTCCTTTTATAGCTAGTGAAGAGAAATAGGAACTTTCAGTCTTGATTGATCTGCCTCTATTTTAGGTACCTGATTTAGAGTAGAGTGGATTTTGCTCCAGAGGTGCCTTTTTCTATCCACTTACTATAAAATTGAGTCAAGATCACTAAATTACATCTAGATACCAAAGTGTGATTAGTGAATCCCAGGTAATAACCACTGAACAACACATGTAATGTAATAAACAAGCAGAAAATGTGTGGAATTCCTGTTTCAATAAACTTAGATGTTTTACAAGAAAGTGTAGGTCCAAATTGAGTTTCAAGCTTTTGAATATTCTTTACAGAGAGGGTATTTGTAGTTTGGCTTCACTGCGAGCTAATAAAAGAGTATTCAGCTTGTCTATACTGCTGTCTTTAAATCATTTCAGCTGCTTTCTCCTTGCCACAGCCTTCATGTTGGATGAAATTAATGAGCTGTCCCAATTATGGGATTGTTTTATTTTTCAAATTCAGTATTTCAAGTATTTCTGTATTAATTATTTAGGGAGGTGTATTAATGTAGGACTTAAGGTATGTATCTCATCCTAAGTGTAAAGAGAAAGTGTCTGAAATCCAGGTTACTTTTCACGTAATGTTTTTGTTAAGTCTCTTTTCAGAAAAATTCAGGTTGTTTTTTAAAACCATCAAAAGTGAAATACATTTTGTGTTGGAGTTGTGCAATTACATTTTAAATTCTTCCAGTCCTAATTTAGCAGGTGTTTCAGTAACAAGGATTCTTAAAAAACAGAGTTTCTGGTTGAATAAATGTGCAACACAAAGTCAGGGGTACTCCCAATTTCATCATAATATGATCAGTATACATTCTTTTGTATGAATAAAACCAGTCCTCATCACAGACAACGGCTGGACTCGGCTTAGTCATCCAAATTCGGGAACCTGCATGTGACCTCAGTTGTCTAAGGGGCGGTTGTGCTCAGTGGAGATCTCCCTGGTGCAGTTGCTGTACAGAGGCTGCAGAGCAGCTCAGCTTACCCTAAAATAGATGTCTATCGGTGGGTCAGCTGAATCCCTCCAGGGGCTTCACTGACTGCATTGGCTAGATCAGAATTATTGAATTCACACAAGTGAAGCTGTTAGCACTGACTATAATGGTACATCTAGCATGCAGATGAACATGTAAATTGAGTTGTCTGAAAAACACGTATAAAACATTAAAATCAACGATTTCTGTCTATTGGCATTGCTTTTTTTATTACCTAGAGGAATTTGAAGTGTGACGTTGCAGTGGGTCGTGCATTCTATGCCTCCAGGTAGTATGAAATAGAAGTCAGATTTAATTGTGGCAGACATACAGGGAGTTACAGTATTGGCAAAGTTCCTATGGTTATAGAAAGTATAAATCATTTACTGGTAGGATAGTAAGTTCTGAATTTGATTTGTGAAGGGACAAGTGCAGAGATAAGGCTATGGATATCTTCATCAGAAAGGTTATAGTGGTTCAGGCTTTGGTGAGCTTGGGAGACTGAAATGAAGACTGCAACTTTTAAGGAAAGATGGAAAATTAAGAGCTGAATAAATTTTCAAATTTGTATGCAGAGGAAAATAATTGGATCTTGGGAATGTTGAGAAGGGAGAAGCTGTAAATTTTCTACAGAGAGGAGAGTGGACTCTAAAGTGACTTGCGGGTTATGCTCTGGGGCGGGGGGGGGGGGTGTCAGGATGGTAGTGTTAAAAGGGGCAGATAATTGAGTTGGCATAAGAAGTGTCACATCTGTTAACTTAAATTGAGTACAGAGAAGTGACAAACTCTGACATACGTTTGGGTGTCATCAGCAAAGGAAATTGCATAGAGGGAAAGGAGTAGGAGATCTGGGCAGAGCTTTGTGGTATTACATACAAAAATGTGAGAAGAGAGTGTGAAGTATCCAGTGAAAGAAACTGAAGAAATTACTGGATGGATAAGAGCAACACTAAGAATGGGCTGCACGAGCCAAGGGAACAGATTTCCTCTCATGCTCACATTCTTTTAAGAACATTTAAGGTTTGTGTGAAAAAAAATCCAGAAAGTTTTCAGAGTCTGTGGTTTTGGAGACATTTAGAAATCATTTCAGCAAAGCACAGATCTGGTAAACCAGATTGTTTACTTTCATATTCCCTGCTGATCTGGAGACAGTAGATAGAGCAGTTGAATTCTAAAATAAGGTGTGATTAGGAACTGATTAGGAAACAAAGAGTATGTTTTAGTTTTTTGGTTGCAGTGGAAGACCACAGTAAGCTTGAATGTGAAGGCACTGAAATGAGCTTTGATAGTTGTTAATTTGGAGGGGAAATTGCACATCCACAGGGAGATGATGGTGTGATGGAGAGGTAATAAAACCTGAAACAGGAGGAGAGAGGGAATTAGAGAGGAGAAGATCTGGCAAGGAGAAGATCTTTGATAAGAGGGAAGGCTGGGAAATAGTTTATATTTTTGTGCTCACCTTTTTGGGGTGGGATTCAAAGTTTGTAGAATACTGTGAAGGAAGGGAAAGTAGAAGACTTAAGTTTTGCTATGAGAGCTGTTCTTCAATTATTTGATCTGATCTCAGATGGTCTCCTGTAATCCTATTTTTGATGTCAAAGCAAATAATTTTATACCTTTGAGACTGCAGATGCACTTAGCAAGGTCTCAACAATTTCACAAATAGTCCTACCTTGCTTTGTTTTAGTAGATTTGAGTAGAAAGTTGAGAGGCCTCCTGTTTCAGGTCAGAATGTATTCATTTCAGAGATTAGGAACATAGAAGCACTCATCAATTCTCATGCATAGCTTGACCTTCTGTGATGGACGGTATCTTGATCCTAATGACCTAGCTTATTATTACTAATTTTAAATGACCTGTTTGTGGGTGGCATCATGGATAAGGTAGTGGCAAGGAAGTATCAAGAGAAATTGGGTATTTTGTAATGCAAAGAGCAAGTGCAAATTGCTTCCATTTTTTAATTCAGCAGTCATACTAGTCAATTATTTTAGAAAATGTAAAATTCATGTATTAAACTGCATTAGTATTAATCCCAGTAAATTTAATTTATGCAATACTGTGTAAGTTTTTTTGGTTTTTGTTCCCCCCCCCC
>NW_009223810.1:14261-18980 GCF_000690835.1 Fulmarus glacialis | reverse complement strand
TGGGGGCGGATTTGCGGAGGTGCTGAGGTACCTGCTGCTTGTCTTCAATGTAGTTTTTGCCCTGCAGCTCTGGGAGGTGATCCACATAGATGAAGGGGTTTGCATAGAGGCCAGTCAGTAGTGCTGGGTGCTGAGACCCTGTGTGATGTTCACCTTGAAAGATTAGGACCATAATTTCTAGCTGTGCTTACGTGTGCCTGCATGGAGAGAGACTTATGGAAGAAATAGTGCAAAGGACTAAATGTATGTGTTCTGAACTGTAGTTTCATGAATAATCTAACTGAAATTTCTTGGCTAACTAGAGTAACTCCCAAGATTTCAGTGTAGACCTGTGAGTCCTGGCCTTATTTTAATGATTGAATTTTGGTTACTTGGCAGTGTAGGTTTGTGACAAGGTCTGTGTATGTCCATGTATTGGACCATGAAATTTTACTATGGAAAACAAATGGGAGGTTTCCTGTTAAGCAAAGTGAATTTTGCATGTTATAGCAGACAGAAAGGATCAGCTAAGTCATAAACTGCACCAGAGCTGTGTTGCTACGTGATGCCTGTGCATGCCCCTGTGCCCAGTTATGGCTGTACAGCTGTATTGATTTTCCTGAGCTCGCAGACTCCCATGGATCCAGGCTGGTTGTACATTATGGTGACAAGTTAGAGATATCTTGATGTAGGCTATGTGAACAAACCGTACAGCTTGCATGAACTGGCGTTTCTGCAGTATTTCACTCATCCTATGCAATGTTGGTAGACTCGCAGCATTTGCAAATACGAAACTTACTGCTGTGTGAATTGGTCAGTTACAGTAAGCCAACCAAATCCTTCTCTATGCTTTTAGGTTATAGGCAGGCATGTTTATGAAGCAGAATGCATTGGGTGCTGGAAACATGCATCCATGTTAATATGTCGTTGTGCCTTTGCTCCATGATCCTGGTCAAGAAGTGCTGGTAATCTAACTTCAGCTGTATATTTGGACTACAAGTGGGTGTCTCCACACTATGTGGTGTGGGTCTGTTGAGCTCAATTGGAGCCAGCTCTGGAATACTCAACACCATTGATAGCAATGTATTTTGGGTAGAAGTATGTCTCAAATATCAGTGTTGGTAGACTAGAGATCAGTGAATGGTATTCTTCGGTTTGGTACGTGTTTGCTTGGTAGGAACTGGACATGTTTGTTTGCTTTTCTAATTTGCTGGGCAGTTTTAGGCTGCTAGACTTAGAATAAAAATGTAATATGTTTTGGGTTATATGGTTACAATTATATTTCAGCTCTTAGCAAGCTGATTATCTATTTGATTGAAATTGAAGCAAGTTAAGCACAATGCTGCTGTGATTTTTAGTATCTTCAGCACCCATTTAAAAATGTATTACAACATTTCTATATCAAGGTTTAAGTAAGGGTTAGTATGTCCAGTAGATTGTTTGTTTATTTGCAGTTCGGTGCATTAAGATCAGCTATTTGATAGTATTGTGTGGAATCAGTACTATGGGAAAGGAACTCTCGCTTCTTTCTTTCAAAACAGTAACAGAAAGATGCTAAGTAACAAAATTATTATAATTCTTAATATTTTCAACCTGGAAATAACAAATTTAGTTCAGAAGGCTGCATTATCTTGTTGCATCTTGCTACATGAATCAGCTGAGAAGGTATGCTAACAGCCATCACGGTAGGTATGAAAGCCTTGGTATTTAGCTGTGGTTTACTGGAGCTAAACTGGCAGAAGTGATATACAAGGCGAGCAGGTCTTCAGGATGTACTAATGTGTGTTGCTGTTAGAGGAATTCAGCAATGCGCTTCACATCTGCCAGTCTTACTTGAACTATTTCATAGTTTTCTGTGAGTGTTCAGTTGGATTTTTTAGCATATGGAAAACTTCTGGGATGCTTCATGTGCAGAGTGTGTGGTGAGTGTGGGCAGATGTTCTGCTTACCCTTTGAAATGCTCAGGACTGTCATGAGATTGTTTGGAAACTTTGGTGTTGGAACATGGTGTTTCACTTCCTAAATGTTGATGTTAACTGTTTAGTAGCATTGGGTTGTGGGGATTTACTTGGGTTTCTGAAGATGTGCTAAGCTGAGTAATGTAAAGAAGAGCCAGTAGTTCCCTCTCTGATGGTTAAATTGCTGAAGGACAAATCTGCTGATGTTGATTAGCAGTTTCGTTCATGTTTGTAAGTGATTTTAAGTTCCTATTGCAAAATAGTGGAAATACTGTTTCAGCAGTGGCCTTTGACTTGCAGGACTTCCTGCTAAAAGGAATCATTTGTCCAAAATAAACAGATTTTGGAGGGGGTGGATACAGTATGCTGTGAGAACCCATACATCTTAGTCACAATTTACCCCCTAGTGCTTGCCTTTCTGATAATTACAACTGTGGAGGTCTATTGTTATTATATGTTACTGGAATGAAACTTGCAGTTTGAAATGGGAAATAGAATCTTTTGTTGGTCCATAGTACAATTTTTGGGTATATGTGTAGGGTGGAAACAAATGATTTCTTCATGGATTTAATACTGAAGCTTTTAACTTCACTGGTTTCCTCCTTGATTCTTTTTTTTTCGTGGTGGTGGTGGTGTTGCTAATGGCAATAGTACAGCATTTAAAATACCCAAGTTGTGACAAATAGTTACACTATTAGTTTCTTGGAGTTATTGGCAATGCTCATTGTTTTTAAAAATACTTTATTTGTTACTTATGTGTCCTGAGGGACCTACAACTTGAGTTAAAGCCTTCATGTACCCTTCAGTGTAGAAGGGACTGAGGCGTGCTGACGTGAGATTGGCGTGTCTCCTGGAACAGCTCGCTTCTTTAACTTTGTAATTTGGTTTTCAGTTTTCATCTTGTAATAAACAGTTTCACTCTTGTATGGCTCCTGTTATCTTCTATTGGAGACTTTACATCCTGCTCCTGGGCTGTTCACACCTTGTTCAGGCTGGGTAGGAGAAGACAGGACATAGCTATAAGGCCCCTATGCATGTTTGTTTTAACCAGCTGTCCCACAGACAGTATAAAAAGTGTTGCTGTATCCTATATTCCTATTTGCACTCTCCTTGCCAAAGCTTCTGATGTTACATCTGAAATTCTGCTAGCGGCTTGTAACATTTTAAGTGAATTCATTGTTGCGGACGTGAGAGCAGCACCTTGGCTCAGGTGATAACACTGCAAACTTTGCAAGACTGATATGTGTTACTGGTGATCTGGCCTTGAGAGCATCTGTTTGGCAAGCATCCCATGTTTTGTGATGCAGTATTGCAAGCTTTTGCTTGTTGGTCGCATCCCTTGTTTTTCTGTGATATTACAGGTAAGTGCATATAGCACCTTCCTTTTTTTGACAGTGAAAGATAACATAGTACCTACAGCCTCTTTGTGTTTGGGTCACCCATCGGATGATGGGGATGATTATTTAAGCAAAGTTAGATGATCTGTAGCACAGTTGTTGCATGTCTTGCTTGATCTTTATGCTAACCTGTCTCAGAGCTTAATAGGTGAAGAAGGAATAGGAAATACTGTATAAAACTGTTGGGTTAGTATTGCGTAGCATTTTCTGACTCAAAGTGGCTTGTTTAAACCCTCTATGTTGATTTGTAATTAACCTGTAATTAAAAGGAATTTTTATATGAATGGTGAAGGGGGAACAATCTTTAGCTAGTTTGACTGTAGTGTACATGCCTATAAAGCGTTTGAATACATAACTGTAGGTGTTGCGGGAACTCGGCTTTTCTACTTGGTCTTTAAGGTAGCTGAAGGGTATTGGGGAGTTTTTGGTTATTCCCCATGCCCCTCGCTGAGCTCAACATACCTTCTTTTTCATGAGGGCTAGTCAGAAGGTACCGAAGATTGCTAGTTACTCAAGTGAAATAGGGTTTCACACATTGGGCACTTTTTTCTTCCTCTCTCTCTCTCTCGAAACTGCTACAAAAAGGACTTGATGACTATGGTGAGGACTAGATAGCCGCAGCCTGGTGAAGAGGCCATGGCTTTGGTCTCAGGTGCTGGTGTCACTGTTGGGGGAACTGGCTTACACCTGCTAGGAACTCTTGGCTGGTACCAAGGCTTTCAAAACAGGTGCAAAGTGCAGCTTTGTCCAGTAGCTGCAAAGAAGGAAGAATAGATCTTGTTCCTTTTCTATTTGCTTTGCTCTAAATGTACAGGAGACTTTTTTTTTTCTCCCTTTCCCTTAAGTCTTTCGTGAGTGAAGATGACATACATCTTCTGGTTTTTCCCATGAACAGCTCTGGGGCAAAATTTTCTGATTTCTGTTCTGTGCAATGCGCAATTGAGATAACTTTTGACAATTGTGCTGATGTTTTTGGAATTTTGAATAACAGCAGGGAATCTTTTTGGCTTTTTTTATGGTGTGCTTTTTTTCTTTTTTTGTTTTCTTTTTTCTCTCACCACCTGTTGAGCAAAGCTGTGAGTGTGGAAGTAGAACTGTCTATTGAGATTTGGGAAAAAAATTGTTTGATGTTTCTTTGGAATTGGATTATTCCAGTGAGAGCTACATGTCATCATTTGGGATCTTTCCCTTTTAAGGGAAAACAGTTTTGATTGCTTTGCTGGTTTTGGTATTTCATCAATGTCCTGTGATGGATTTCTGCCTGTCTTAAGCATGTGACTTCTAATGTTTCTGTCATATCGCAGAATAGGAACAGATTTGCAGAACTTACTTTTTTTTTAGATATGCTACAGTATCTTCTAAAATTTCGAAAGCAACAGTGTTAT